>NW_025110232.1:321325-410495 GCF_011392965.1 Frieseomelitta varia
ATGTATGGAGAGCCGTATCAAAGGGCGGAATTTTTTCGAAATTTCTTAAATTATATAATGACAATATTATATTAAATTAAATTATATAATGGTAACATTATATTAGACTAATAAAAAATAAGATTAATATAAAATCAACGTAGAATCGATGTATGGAGAACTGTATCAAAGGGCGGAATTTTTTCGAAATTTCTTAAATCATATAATGACAATATTATATTAAATTAAATTACATTAAATTATATAATGGCAACATTATGTAAAAATTAAATAATGACAAAATTTCGTTTCCGTGGAAAAGAATAATTTATTTAAAAAGGATGTAGATATTTAAAAGGGTGTATGGCATAAAAATTGGCTTTTGAAATGAATTATTCAAAAGGCCAGAGCTATTTGATACGAATTTTTCGAATTTTTCGAAAATTGTGACTGGTGTGCTTCAATTTCCTTAATAATTACAAAATAATGACAAAATTTCGTTCGACCGTGGAACAATAAATAATTCATTTTCAAGGCAATTTTATTGGGTGGATTCCAAGGATGTGCTAATAACGCATGATACAATGTTTAATTGAATTTAAATTTTAAAACACTAACATAAGAATATATAAACAATAATAATGACATAACACAATATAACATAATAATAATAATAATAATAAAATATTGTAAATTTTAGTTATATATAATTGAACAATATTTGAAAGTTAATATTACGACTAAAAGAGAGAATATTTTTGTTTTAAGGACGTAAAACAATTTATATAATAGTAAATGGTGTGTTGATGAGCAAAATATGTATATAATTTATATAATATTAAATATAATATAATATAAAATATATTAAATTTTAAAATATTTATATAATATTAAATATAATATAATATAATATATATTAAATTTTAAAATATTTATATAATATTAAATATAATATAATATATTATATATTATATAATAATATAACATATAGAATTATATAATATATAATATTAAAATTTTACAATGATTTCATTACTGCACTCTCGACAGTCATCCACAATTTAATTACAATAAAATTACATTCGCCAACTTCCGTCTAACATACGTTCTACCCATTCTGTCGCACAACGTCTCGACTTTATGATACGTCTATCGCGATTCAGAATCAGAGATAGTTGAAAATGAATATACCTTGAGAATAAATCGTTCTCGAAGTTGGAAATCGCAGCAATAAACGCGCCTGGCGGGATACTGCATTCCCAGTTTACTATTATATGCGAACAGATTTACGAGCATGTAGTTTTCTTTAAACAGAGATAAGCCCTATGCATATATGGATCTCATAGTTTTTAGAGCCGTCGATGTCTACTTTGAATTTATTGCGTTGTTTACAACATTCGATGCCCGTTTCATTTCACTCTTTATCTATTTCATTGCGTTATGCGCGATGCTTGATTCCGTTTCATGTCGTTCAAACGCGAATATTACCGTTTAATTCGAGTGTTGTGCCGCTCGGCGAGACTATTATTTTCTGCATTTACAATTGAAAATTGAGAAATTTGCGCACTTGATGTAAAATATTTGTGAAATATAAAATTGTTGAAAAATGTAAATATTACTGTTTAATTCGAGTGTTGTGCCGCTCGGCGAGACTATTATTTTCTGCATTTACAATTGAAAATTGAGAAATTTGCGCACTTGATGCAAAATATTTGTGAAATATAAAATTGTTGAAAAATGTAAAATGTAAATATGAAGTCGTACGAAAAATATCGTGCAGAATTCAAATACAGATATTCAAATTATAGTATTTTCTATTGTACAGAGATTCTATTTAAAAAAAAAAATGATTTAAGTGTAATAATATATAATAATACGTATATAAATTAGACGTACGTATAAAATTGAATTATCTATATAAATTAAATTCTGTGTAATGACTTCTTAATAATTTTCATAGGTTTAAGTTAATAATTGTTACGAACTGATTAACAATTTTTAAATTAATTATAATTTGATAATTTAATATTATTATTAAATAAATTGAGTTAATTAAAATTTTGATATTATTACATTAAAATATTTATTAATAATTTTAGTCAATTATTCTAAATTAATAATTTTATTATTAATTAGTTAATGTAATATTAGCTATTAATATATTATTAGCTATTAATTAATTAATATAATAATTTTTATAGCTATAAATAGCGATAATTATCGGATTTCAACACGTTTTTAAATTTTCGCCAACACAATCAAAGAAACTGAAGAAATCACTGAAGTTTGCTCGTTAGTAATCGAGAAACACATTTAAATATCTAAATATCTAAGAAACTATAGTCACGAGTTTGGCAACATATTTCACGGTCAATCAAAATTGGCAATGAAACGTAAATAACTACCGAATTTATTCCACTTTCCTTTTCTAATTTTGCGCAGCCATAATTTACGCATTCATCGAAAATTCCATCTCGACCGCGTGCAACGGAAGTTGTATTTATTCCTTTTTTAACTTCTCCGTTCTCGTTATTTTGAAAATTGCGAAAAGTTCGTTCCCGGCAGCGTAGAAGAACTTTAAAGACGTTCCCCTTTGACAATTCGATTTAAAATTCTCAAGCTACACTTTTATTAGAAATTTCAAAGTTACCCTCCCCCTCCCCGTATGACGTTATACTTCTTAAGACGCTCCTCATGAAATCTATCGTTCCTCCGCCGTAGCAGAGATATAACGAGAAAGTTTCCTTAATAACAATTTGCATTAGCTTAATGCCTTCTGTACATTATTTCCCCTGCTTATTATTTTTCTCTCTAGCCATTAATAACCCATTAAAAACGCAACTCCAGAGAGCGTTTGGTAGCGTTTCTTGTTTTTCTTCGTTTTTTTTTTTTTTTTTTTTTTAAATATTTAAACACGGTCTTCCGAGTTGATGGGATCCCGACTCATTAACCGTTCCGGAAGCTAGAATCAAGTATTCAAAGAGAGCCGCGTTATCAATTTGAAAATACATTCCATCTTCGTGATATCGGAAAACGTGAAAAGAGACGAAATAAAACCGCAGTTTGCATTCATCGCTTTACGCGTCAGCTCGGCCAGTTTTCTAGCAAAAACGTTTTCAACGAATTTTATTTAGAAATTGTTTCGGAACGGCATTAAATTAACCGCGCTAAGATTCAATTTTTAACAACAGAGAATTTTTAACGACAGAATCAGGCGATTAAAGTACGAAACTTGTATCAAGTGAATTAACACGTTTTCATTCACAAATACACGCACGACGTGCTGGAATAATATGAAATAGCGAAAAATTTTTGGAGTATCGAAAATAAAAATGTATTCAGAAAGTTTCTTCCTCTTCTTAAATTAAAATCTTCGACTAGGTTTATTCTAGCTGTACAGCTTGGCCTAATTAATAAGTCAATTGGTATTTTCTCTCACGAATATTATTTTCAACTCTAGACGTATTTTGAAAATATCAAAAATATTGAATGGGAAATAATGGATTTTGTCTCGTTTTTGAACAAAGACAATTACGAAACGTGTTATTTATTTATTTATGTTCTATTTTATATTTACATTTTTATATATTTGTATTTACTATTATTATTATTTATTTATGTTTATTATTATTATTACTTATTTATGTTCTATTTTATATTTATATTTTTATATATTTGTATTTATTATTATTATTATTATTATATATTTATATATTTCTACTTATTATTAATTATTAAACATGTCTATTGAAGAAAAAGCACATTATACTATAAAATGATTTCATTTTCGAAATATCCATCAGAGGGATAATTCCATCCTCAGAGAAGTAAATTCGATATTATGTGGTATTCGATATTCCACATATTCCGCATATTAGGCACATATAGTATCTCAGGTTAAAAGCACATGAGAAATGAGGACCTCAGTAAAAATAATGAATTTCGTCTAAACTGTTACTGTAGTTTTAAGTTTGACTGTTATCAGTCAAAGGAGCATAAAATTCCTTGCAAAACTGTAATACTTTGCATAAACAAACCTTGTAAATAGTATGAATGCATTGTAAAATTGCTGAAAAAGGGTATTCCATATTTAGACAATTCTATTTACGCTCACGTGCCATAAAATAATATAACATTTTATTTGAAAAATGTATCAAATTGATGGAAGAGGCGAATGAAGAGTTAATGATCATTTTCAAAGGCGCGTATTTTTAAAAAGCGGAGGCGCTTCGTTAAATTAAGAAAGAAGGAAATAAAGTAGCGTAGAGAATATATTATACTCTCAGTTCTTGAAATATAAATATATTATTATAATATTATATTTCAAGATATCAATATATTATTATAATATTATATTTAAGATATCACTATTATAATATTATATTTTAAGATATCAATTATTAATATAATATTATATTCTAAAATATAAATATATTATTATAATATTATATTAATATTAAGATATCAATATATTGTTATAATATTATATTTTAAAATATAACTATATTATATTCCCAGTTCTTAAAATATATTATATTCCTCAGTTCTTAATAATCCAAACCAAATGGTCGTTATAAAAATCTTGTTATATACATTTAATCAATTCATACAATTGCATACCTTCATACAATTAAAATAAATAAAGTTATTATTATAGTTTCTTGTTAAATCTCGCGATATATTTACTTAAAGCAGCAAACCTCCATAGATATTTATCATAGCCAGCAGTGCTGAACCAGTTACACGCCACATTTGCTTAAGCATCGGGGAAAGGCTGGCCCTGTCCCCGAAAATCGTTTTATTCCTTATATTCGCCGGTTAATTATTCAACCAGGCGCGGTAACCTTTCTTCGCAACATTAGTGGGCCTATTTAAATCTTCGTTGCAAGACACACAGCGGGGAGGAGAAACATCCGCGACAATGAAAAATTAACCAGAAGCGAAAAGAAACGCAGCGAGAGAGCACGCGTTACCGAGAAGAAATCGGCTGGTGATTTTCAATTTTCAGCGTATTAGCAGCGAGCGCATTCTCAAGCGGGAGTAATCGCCTGTTGCAACGATCACGCTGCGTTTCAGGAAAACACAGTTCCCCTTTGGAACGATGGAGATCCACCGGTGCGAGAGAAACTTAAGAAATAAGATTTATCATCGAGTTCCCCCGTATCTCAAGATGGAAACCATCGCGAAAATATTAACGTACACGTGCATAAAGTACGCAACCAGTGTTACCAGGATCTGGCGATTAACATCTCGTTGCGTAACTATCTGCTTTTAAGTCCTAACGTTGCATACTATTGTGTTTTATTCACGTTTTCTAGAGTATTTCGATCGGCAACATTTTTAGTCTTTGTTGCTGTACCGATTCAAATGGAAAGGAACACATAGGGACCATAATCAAATGGAAAGGAACTGGAAAATGTCTCAACTGAAAAGAAAATAGTAGATTGCCAACACTGCGTTCTACTTTATTTATAATTTATTAGATAAATAAAGAGAATGGAGAATATTTACTTCGTTGATTTACAACAGTTTGATAATAATTTTCAGAATAAAGACAGAAGACGGGTTATAACTTCTAATTTTGTCATTTTTCTTTCTTTAAACGAAGAAGTTGGCAATAAAGTTATTGATTCTTCGAAAAAGCGAATTATCATTTAGCTTTATTTTAATTCAATTGTCCAACACTTTGACGGGTGTCAAAGTATTTGTCATTTTAGTTCATCGACGTGGATACGTATTTTTAAAATTGAGCTACATAGGTCAATGGCTTGTCAAAATCGCATAAATTTTGTAAAATTTAAAGTATTTTAAGTGAAATTCCTATTCATAGCTGGAATATTAGGTATTTGGTCACATCTTCTGAGAATCTAAGTATTAGTTCAGATAATCAATAATAAAATAATTCGTTTACTCATTAAACTACGCGGATTTGTAAAAAATACTATTAGCCAAATGAAATACCATTTCAATAAAATACAATAATCCAAATAAAATATTATTTTAATAAAATACAATTATCCAAATAAAATACTATTTTAACAAAATAATATTATCCAAATAAAATACTATTTTCCAAAAAGAAGCCTTTATTTTTACGTCATGTATTATATATATAATAATAAATTACACATGTAAAATTCAGCTTAAAGTTAAACGGATCTCGCAAATAGTTGAATGACACTAACTCCTCATTCATCAATTACGTTATCTTAAATGTTTATTCGTTTATTTTGACACAGACGAATTTCAAAAATCCAAATAAAATACTATTTTAACAAAATAATATTATTCAAATAAAATACTATTTTCCAAAAAGAAGCCTTTATTTTTTACGTCATGTATTATATATATAATAATAAATTACACATGTAAAATTCAGCTTAAAGTTAAACGGATCTCGCAAATAGTTGAATGACACTAACTCCTCATTCATCAATTACGTTATCTTAAATGTTTATTCGTTTATTTTGACACAGACGAATTTCAAAAATCCAAATAAAATACTATTTTAACAAAATAATATTATTCAAATAAAATACTATTTTCCAAAAAGAAGCCTTTATTTTTTACGTCATGTATTATATATATAATAATAAATTACACATGTAAAATTCAGCTTAAAGTTAAACGGATCTCGCAAATAGTTGAATGACACTAACTCCTCATTCATCAATTACGTTCTTATCTTAAATTTTTATTCGTTTATTTTGACACGGACGAATTTCAAAAATTGGCAAATGAAACGTTATTAATCGATTAATTGCAGTATTTCTAAAAATTGCTGTGACCTCGTCGAATAATTAATAAATAAATAAATAAATAAATAAAAATAAGAGCGCCATCTCGCGCGAGTGCGTAAGCTGACGCACAACACAACGGATATTTGTAATAATCAATCGAGAAGAGAAACCCATCTGCGGTTCTAATCAAGTTTCCCCATAAGATCCAATCATATTTGATTAATCATAGAATTGTCAATTTATCTAGGCTATTCGCGGCCAGATTAGCGGTTCTGTATGGCTGTACCCCGGGATTCCGAAAGCCAGCTTCAGATGTATGGAAGCAATTAGCAAATCAGCTGCCACCAATGTTTGTTCGTGACTGATGAAGGCACCAATGTTTTGGCGATCACGTGCATATCCCGTTGGTAATTGGCTAACAGTTTCGCTAAATTCCCAAAGCGTTTTCGTTAATATATCACGTTATAGAATTTCACGCTTGTGCACACCTACCAGAGAGAAATATATCAGCAAACACGAGCAATTTTAAGTTTAAGTTTCGTTTGGACCAGAGATAAAAATTTGTCACGAATTATTACACCGTGGTTGATTTATTTTAAAAATTTAGATGGAAAAGATAATTGGTATTATTTTCTATTTTTTTTTTTTTTTTTTTTTCTTTCAATTTAATTCAAATTGTTAACTACACTACGTGAGCATTAATGTAATAAATAGGCATGAGTTTGATCGTTTGGACTAAACACGATATGATATTTTATTCTAATTTCAATCGATACAGAAGTATAAATTGCCTGACTCGCCTTGTATAATTGATTCGAAACTGTAAGTCAAATTTGGGTTAGGTTTATTTAAACAAATGATAATGAATTATTTCAATTTATTTGTTACTTATTATTATGTTATTTCAGAAAGCGAAATATATCATTTCCGAGTAATTTCTCATTTAAATTAAATCGATTATTCGAAACAAAATAATAACTATAATAACTATAATAACATAAAATTATCTGAATGAAAATTATCCACGATTTGAAAATATTTCAGAAAATGATTTCAAATGTAAAATGTTATATCTTTTTATGAGATATAATGTGTGTTATGTTATATTTCAAATGCAAAAGAAAAAATAAAATTAATAATGAAATAATAATCTAGAGGAAAAATTATTTCAAATAACACGTAGCTCTCAATAACATAACATATGACTCAATTCATCATTTTTGAAATGTGTTACACGTATAACACATCCAAGTTTGCTTTTATGGTGAAGTTGTATATATAAATAAAAAGTACATGCATATTTCTGTGCTTTCATTCCTTCTTTCTCTCTACGGTTAGATAAATATTCTTCGTGATTTAAACTGACTCCATAAATTTCGCTAATGCATGTGAATGAATTTCACGTTGCCATTGCAACTTGCTTGATTGGAATTTAATTCGGAAAGCGGATAACAGAGAGGAATGATGCGTAAGGTTTCCTACGTCACTAATGAATAAATTTCCAATCGGGATGAGGATGCATTTGAATAATGTAGACACGCGAATAATTTATCGGGATGTCCTATCTACTCATATTAATTTCTAGTTACGTTCATACGTAATCTGGACGATATATTTGGACCGCGGTGTATCTTCCATCGTCGAGGCCAATAATTTCTGCTACGAACTGTAGCCACCCTTCAACTTTTCGTAATTACACCTCTTTTCGTAATTATCCACTCGTTTTATCACTTTCACAGATCTCTCGACTCGTGTTTTATTTCACCTGAACTTGCCTTACAATTTCATTTCGAAACTCTGTGACTGGACTTGGGCATTATTTGTATGAAATGCTTGAAGGAAAGAGTAATTGTTTAATTATTTAATGTGGCTCGTCAAGATAAAATATCGTTTTTCAAATTCGATAATTCTATCGAGTAGTTGCTGATTTTGTTTGAACATCGTCGATTATACCAGTGACAGTATAAAATAATTATTTTATGTGATTTCTTTAAATTATTCGGCACGCTATACGTATATAAAGTTCTCCAGTATCATCATTCAGAAGTTTCAGCCATTATTTTCTCTTTATTTGAAATCAATTTTTCGAAGAAATACGTAACTATTTTCGTCTCTAAATATAATTAATTGCTGTCTCAAAACTTGAAACTATTAATATCAACGTTTCCAAATATAATTAATAACTGTTCCAAAACTTGAAAATATTAATAATTTATTACATTAATTACTTTTCCTTTTCGCGTACACGCGATTTTACAATTTCACAATTTCCCTCTTATGAAGTTATAACGAAGGAATCTCGAAAGTCTTATCTTTAAATACACGATGTTGTAATATTCTCAATTATTGTTATCGTCGCGCTAATGCGTTAAAATTTATATATTTAAAAAAAAAAAAAAAAGAAGCAAAGAGACTAATTCCGCGTGCGTGTTCACCGTGCCGTCGACGAGGCTTTTTCAAATTAAGTCGGCACTGCGAAAGCTCATTTGCTATTCCGATGCGTCCCTTTGATCTTTTTCGTTTCGCCAAATGTCCGAAGGCTCTAAGCTTTTTCCAATATTTATTCAATATTTTACGGCCACGCTCGCGCAAAAATCAGCGATTTCCCAGATAAAAACTCCGCGTAGAAAATTCATGTTTTTACACGATTTTCCACTTCGCAAATAAACGACGCGCGACTTCATTTCGCAGAGAAATTGTTTTTGCAATTTTGAAAAATATTTTCACGAAAGAATGGAATCGTTATTCATCGTCAAAGACTCGAAGGGGGAAGGGGCAAAAAAAAAAAAAAAATAAAAAAGAAAAAAAAAGAAGAGAGAGAGTTCTTTAAAAAAGGCTTCGTTTTTATCGGAGTTGTTCGGCTTTCATTTTGGCGTAGCGAGCTACACAGAGAAAAAGCCCGACACAGATGCACTTTTCTCTTTCGACGGTTCCCTCTGCTATTGCTACAGTTCGTATTAGCTACCTCGCGCGTTTCTGTGTATCTCAAAATATACAGGGAACGCGTAACAATTAAAAGGGAAAAAGTGCACGAGCTGCACATTGGCGAAAGGTCTTTGAATAATATTCGAACAAACGAGGAGGAAAATTGCAAAATTGACGGGAATTAAATATTGGTATAAATCTATAATTAATTCCATAAATTTCTGAACACCAACCAGAAAAATAATCGAAATGAATTAATATTTAAGGGATTATTTCAATCATTTTAGTGATACATCGAAATTAACTTTTAAAGAAATATTTTATTATAGATCTATATTTATATTTTTTGCATCATCAATATCATGATTAATTTATCCATGAATTTATAATAATATTAATATAATTATATAGAATAATTTTTATATCATTTATTGCAAGATTAAATGTTTATTCAATTTTAATTATTAGTTGAATTTCAATAAATAATTATTCAATATTAGGAATAACACGTTTAATTTCTTAAAATGATAACGATGGAATGAAAATGAAAGAAATGACAAAATAAACGATAATAGCTAAAATGTTAGAATAAAGAAATATACACAGCTCGAAATAATTTCGAGTAACAAACTTTTACTCTAATAATAAAACAAAATAATGTATAGAACGCATAATAAAATTACCGCTGAACATGTCTCTGAATCACAATACTGTACTTCATAAGTATAATATAATAAATATAACAATAAGTAAAACAATTAAAAGCGTCGCTTTCGTTCTTTGTTGAACTGATGTTGTATTATATTCTATTTTAATAACGGAGAGAGATTTAGAATTTGGCAACTATCGTGACAAATTTTTTTCAAAATTCGGCGAGATATACGGCTAGAAAATTCATTCTCATATCATTTGTTTCAACGCGATGAATCACGTAAAAATACGGAATTTTCAGCGTTTTATCACGTCTTTGTAAACTTTCGCGAATGCCCCATTTTTCTAGGTGTAATACGTTTCTAGATATTCTGACGCGTATAATTTTGTAGCAATGCATGCATCTCCTTCACATTTCATAAATATATATGTGTACAAGTATGTCACGATTCATTTAACGAAATGAAATTTTTCAGAGACTACTGTAAGAAAATGCCAAAATATAGGAAACACAAAGCATTCTAAATTGTGGTCTTCGAATATTCTGTTTTCACTGAAATTCTAATTGAAATAGCAGCAATTCTATTTTCCATTGTATAATATTGTTTGTTCGTGATTAGTATATCCGTTTAATTAGCAAATTAAATGAAGATAATATTGAAGAAGATAATTAAATATTAAGATGATTAAAGAAGAAGTTAAAGAAAATATATATTTTTATTAATCAAGTATATTATAGAGTGAAAAGCATCAGAAAAAACCCATTTTGTCCATTTTGTATAAAATATGTATAATATAAAAATTAATGAAGAAAATATTTATATACACTTGTTACTTATATTCTTAGTAGATATTCAGTTAATTGATTTTATAACTAACTGACATTTAATATAAACGAGCTATGTCACAGACATACACATCTTTTCTCAAACTTCTTCTTTTCAAAATTTCACGTTCTCAAAAGTCGAAAGCCAGTGACGAGCCTACCGAACCATTAATCACGTAAATCGTTCCACATTATTGTCCATTTTGTATAAAATATGTATAATAGAAAATATTTATATTTACTTGTTACTTATATTCTAAGTAGATATTCAGTTAATTGATTTTATAATTAACTAAAATTTAATATAAACGAGCTATGTTACAAACATCTATACACATCTTTTCTCAAACTTCTTCTTTTCAAAATTTCACATTTTCAAAAGTCGAAAGCCAGTGACGAGCCTACCGAACCATTAATCACGTAAATCGTTCCACATTATTGTCCATTTTGTATAAAATATGTATAATAGAAAATATTTATATTTACTTGTTACTTATATTCTAAGTAGATATTCAGTTAATTGATTTTATAATTAACTAAAATTTAATATAAACGAGCTATGTTACAAACATCTATACACATCTTTTCTCAAACTTCTTCTTTTCAAAATTTCACATTTTCAAAAGTCGAAAGCCAGTGACGAGCCTACCGAACCATTAATCACGTAAATCGTTCCACATTATTGTCCATTTTGTATAAAATATGTATAATAGAAAATACTTATATATACTTGTTACTTATATTCTAAGTAGATATTCAGTTAATTGATTTTATAATTAACTAAAATTTAATATAAACGAGCTATGTCACAAACATCTATACACATCTTTTCTCAAGCTTCTTCTTTTCAAAATTTCACATTTTCAAAAGTCGAAAGCCAGTGACAAGCCTATCGAGCCATTAATCACGTAAATCGTTCCGCATCGTATTGCAAAGTTCTCAAAAGTACCGCCAGAACCGATCATTCACACCAGTTATCGGCGAAAGAGAGCCACCAAAGCCTTTATGTCACGCTGGCTCTGAATATCAGAGAAAGTAGCAGGCCCCCACAGGTTCGTACAAATTCTCTTCATCGATTTGAATAATGGGAAAACAGTAGGGATGCGATTTAATGGACGTTCGTCGACAGTGGCATGAAAATTTCCGTTTTCATGAAAATTCTGATGACGAGAAAGAGAGAGAATCGCATAATCCCATTAAAGTGGGATCTGATTTGCAGCAAGCCGTAGCGAAACGGATGAGAAGAGGGCGTGCACCGGCAACCGGCGAGAATTATTGCCGGGGATATTTTTTTTTTTTTTAAGAGACATTAGTAGGTGGGCGAGTAGGGTTGCTAATACAATGTACCGGCGGCTACCGTCGTGAATGAGGCAAAGCCCCGGCGCCGAGTATTCATCTCTCGAAAAGAGGAAGGATGAAGGTTCAGGAAGGAGGAAAACCCGGACGAGATACGTACATACTAGTCAGGTTCGTTCGGCATGAAGAGGGAGAGGACGCTAACCCAAAGGTAGACACTACGTATGCTGTCTGCTGTGATCCTTTCTACCACAGCAAGCTTGATATTATAATTTTCAGTTTCTCATTCTTGCAATTTTTGTTTGAACCAATCGCCTTAACTCCTTGCGCTGGAATAACGTGCCGCTGTTGCCCAAAATTGTAATATCTTCTCAGTTTCAAGTATATTTATATGTAACAAATGATAAGTTTATTACTTCGGACGAGTTTAAAGGAGAAAGAAAGCGACGAATTATTGTCACTCGTTATGGTCCGCGAACCAGTATGCAAGTGGTTACTGATAAACTTACTACCGATGCTGCAATATGTAAGAAATATGTATAATTATACGATTTGTACAATTATATTAAATGTAAACCAGGCAAAACAAATGATAAGTTTGTTACTTCTTAATAATTTCTATCCGGTGATATCATATCGACTAGTTCAAAAGGAGAAAAAAAGCGACAAATTATTGTATATATACTTGGTTCGGTCACTCGTTATGGTCCGCAAACCAGTTGCCAGCGCTCAAGGGGTTAACGCTGCTACGTTCTTTCGACTTGCTTGCACATTTTTCTAAAATTGAGATGTACGTTGAGTTGAACCCTCATATAGTGCTCAACAATGGGTACATAATTTAATATTTTTTCCTTTATTTTTTAAATACGTTTCTTTTCGAATTCTGTAACTATCGTTATTTTTCGAAATGTAAGATTTCCGGTTGGCAGTAAAAGGATCAAACGAATAATTCTTATTAATACAGAGTGGTCACCGAAATACAGAGTGGTCACGTAAAACGAAACTAACTATTACAAATACATGCTCTTTCAACTTTTTATTATTTTACTTGGAAATATAATTAATGGATTTTTTTTCAGTATTACGTGTGAATTTCTACGAACTTTTCTTTTTTATAAATTTTCCAAACCCTTTTTTTTACCCAGTTTTTTAGTGATGTATATTTCTTAGATTCTTATTAGTTTATTATGATTCTTTCTTCATTCAAGTTTTATATTAACTTCTATCGCACAGTTTATCTTTGTATTTTTAAACTCAACTTGTGTCATAATGTCAAACTGATACAATGGTGAAATATTAATAGCTGCAACAATAATAAAAGACAAATAGTTAAAGTTACAGATTGTTTATGTTTCTATTCAATATGAAACGTGTAATGTAATTTAATTTCATATTGCGATTTTACTTCCATCAGTTCCGTCGGACATTGTCATCATTATTTGGATTTCGACAATTGTGATTTGAAATCATTGACAAATGATTCAAAAGACAATGTACTGTTTGTTCAAGGAACTTGAAAATAGATATTACTTGCAACTCTGGTGGTATATTTTATCAAAATGTGAAAAATATACGTATGTTAATTACGTGAATACGAAATTTAATATCATTCAATTATTTATCATTTTAACATTATTATTTTTTTAATACTGCTTGTTTCAGTATCACACCGTCTCAAATTCAAAAAAAAGGAGCACAAATATTCACTCTTTCCTTCATAAAACAGGAAACAATAGAACGAGCGCGAACATCAACGTACACACTAAATTATAAACGGTTGTATAATAAATTTCCTCAATTCCTTTGACTGTACTATGAGCACACAATTTTACTGTATGAATTTATCCCTTTTTCTTTTTTAATTTACGATTAACGTCGCAACCTTCTGGCCATTAACGACGGCTAGGTACTGTTTCCTTCTTTTCAAGACGATTATATCTTATGGTAGATGTTAGTTTCCTTTAGATAATTCAAGACATTTCCTATGTGTTTCTGCGACGTCAGGGCTGCCATGGTTGTGAAGTTATTTTGTATTTTTGCCTTTGAGCGTGGTACTTGCTGCATTCAAATAGAAGATGATTGGTTGATAAAATTCGGTTGCATTGGATACACATTGATGGTTCTGTTTTTTTTTTTAAATAGATACTCACGTGTGAGTTTGCAGTGTGCTGTTCTAAGCCTTGTCATGACTATTCTGTCTTTTCTTTTCATGTTGTTGGTAGGCATTGTTTCATAGAAATTTTGGGTTATACTATGAGTTTTTGTTTTTTTTGTAAATGTTCCATATTTTGTTCCATGATTGTTTTTCGGCATGGTGTAATGTTACAACAAGGTTTCTTGATAAGAAATTCGTCTTCAAATGACATCCGACGAGGGCGATGTTGCTTCTTTGGCTGCCATGTCAGCTTCCTCGTTACAAACTTATCCCTTGTTCATATATTTGAAGTTCTCTCCGATATAAAAAAAAACAGAGAGAGAAATGAAATATTTCATACAAATCTCTTGGTCGATGGTTCTGCCTCTATTGTTATTTTATATTCTCGTCGCGCGTGCGACGTACGGCCGCTGTCTCTTTAATCGCAAGCTTACAAGGCTGATAAATTCCTGATTAGTCGAACAAAGTGACGCAAATTGGACGCACATCCGTCCGTGGGAAGGGCAATTTCCAAGATAATTCCACGACGAAATTAAGATGATACCGTATACTGTACGTACATACGTACGTACGTACGTCACGTGCATAAGCAATGGCCATCTTTGTGCCCGAAGCGGCGAGAATAACGATCGCCTGGTCTCCCTCGCGAGAAGAATGAGGCTCCACGGTAATTCTGTATGGTTGTGAAAGCTTGCTGTTTCACGCGAATGACGGACTCGGTTTTCAGGCGTACACGTTGCGTGCTGGTGCCACGCTTGAAATAACTATGGGAACACATCTCGCTCAAATGACTGAACGCGAAAATCCAATATAAAAAAAGTAGAAGTAGCACGCGTGTTACCGTTATATCTGCTCAGAAATCTTGGGGCGAGTATTGCACTTGTATAATATATAATTATAAATTATAGTGAAAATATAAGATATAAATTATAAATTACATATGCCAAGTATGATATTTCCAATGTAAATTACACGATATAATAGTATAAATTATATATACAATATACAGTATGAATTATTGTATTTATAATAATACAATAATTTATTGTAATAAATACAATACGTACAGTATAATTAAATACAGTAAATATAAAACATACTTTACACTATAGTGTTAATACATTAATATATTGTATATATTATATTATTATAACATATATCGTATTATACAGTATTAAATATAATATTATACTGTATGAATAATAATATAATATAGTATAGTGTTATATTAATAATAATATAATAGTAATAATAGTAATATTATACTGTATTAAATATAATATATATCGTATTATACAGTATTAAATATAATATTATACTGTATGAATAATAATATAATAGTAATATAGTAATAATGTTATATTAATAATAATATAATAGTAATAATAAGAATATTATACTGTATTAAATATAATATATATCGTATTATACTGTACTAAAAATAAAAGAATTCCAAAACTTTTGTACATACATGGACACTTGGTATTTTTATGAAATTTGTGATATATGTGTATTGTGATATATCATTATTATTAAATGTTTTTACGAATACAAATAACTATCCAGAAATTTATCACCAGAAATTTATTCATTATATTAGTATTTCACACTTACAATCAATTTAATATATCATTATGTGCGAATTCTTTTTTCGACTACACTACACAATGACTGAAATATCCGGGCAAGATAATCACTGTTGATATATATTATATTAAAATTTATATTGAATTTATTATATTAAATATATATTATATTATATTATATTATATTATATTATATCATATTATATTATATTAAATTATATTAAATTATTCTAGTAAAAGTGTTTTCACAAAATTTCATGAAAATATTAGGTTTGATAATATCGAATTGAATAATTAAAAATCAAATTGCGCGATGTCCACTATTAAATATAGAGATCACAATATATCGTGATATGAGAGTGCCTTGGCAAACATGTAGAAAATATCCAACGAAAAATTACTCATATTTTAAAACTCTCGTTAACTTTGTAAAAAAAGTTGTGCAACATGCTTTAAGGAATCTTTAGAGACGAGACTTCATTAGACGATTAGACTGCAATGGATTTAGTTATGAAAAAAAGTTTCTCAGTGCCCATAGAAGCGTTTGAATTTGCAAAATTTTCGCGAGAGTATCTTTCAAGTATCTTTACTTAATCCCTTTCAAACTCAGTAATACGCAAGTAGAAGCTTCTCGCTTTAGAACGAGTACAAGATTGGTTGAGCTGTGACTTTTTGTTCAAAAATTACAGCAGTTTCATTGAGATTAGAATGGAAAAATGCAAAAATTCTGTAAAATTTTTTCTGTAAATGGCAGTCTAACTATAAATAACTGATATTAATACCAATTATAAATACTGACATAGCTAGAATTTCGTTTATTTACAGGAGAAAAATTATTAATTAATCGCAACTGTTAATTCCAATTTAAAAACCCGAGAACTGATAATCGTTTATGAACAAGTTGGGCCACTTTCCAAAGGAAATCAAATTTTCAAAATTACATGCTGTTGCAGATACATTATTGTGGAAAGATGAACATTGAAATACTTGATGCATCAAATTAAGCGAATTATACTAATAACGGTAGAATTTAAGTAAAAAAACTGTATCAACAATATGTAAAATCAGCAATCAAAAGAGAAATGAAATATTGTACCTCTTCGTATAGAAAGAAAAAAATTTGTTGAAATGGCAGACATCGAAAATTCTAGAATAATTTGCAGGTAGCCACGGCCATCGAGTTCGTAAAAAGTTGACTCTTGTTGCGATGGGAAAAGGAGGCAAAGAGAACTGAAATGAAAATGGCACAAATTTATGAAAATTACATTCTCTTACGATAGATCAAAAAAGTGGTATAAAAACCGGAAAAGCTGGAATAAAAATGAATCGCGAAAATTTGTAGCGAGCGGAAAGGGGGAAAGAAAAAAAAAGCCACGCGCAATTTTAACTTTCTCAATAGAAAGTCGAACAGCTGACGTACAATCAATGACGAAAGTTTTCACACGTCTGCGAATTTATAACATTTAAAAAAAAAAAATTTTCGTTCGAAGTATTTCCGTCGAAAATTTATTTTTATTCAGATTTGAAAAAGTGACAACGTTTCGCTTTTACGTTCGTTCGCTGAAAAATATAAAACTGAACAAAGAGATCACAAAATCTGTCATGTAGTTATCAATATCGAAGTGCAAGTGTGTCATCATTATTATTGTTACAATTACACTGAAGTCATTTATTTTCAATATCTTTTTAAACAAATGTACAACATCGTACATGTTACAGTCATTCTACGAGACAGTTCTATTTTGACCAGAAAGATTAATCAGGATCCGGAATCCTTGTCCAGAACATTTTAAACATTTGAAATTTGACAGATACGAGTGACTGACAATGAGTGTAATTGACCAGGAGTTATGGAATTTAAAATACATAACCTCCGCGCTGTATAGTCGTCGATGCCTGTGAATAAGTTCGTACAAGTTCACGTATTCACGAGGAAATACCAGCGAGGATCGCGCGTCACATTAATTCTTTACCACGTTCTCTTCGGAACTAAGAAAATAGACACGTCGCGTCCGGAGCGAACGAGTGAAACGCAACACCGCAAATTTAATTTCCAGAAATTAAATTACTCGACCCGCAGTTCCAAGATCTGTCACCTTTCAATAGTCCCGGCGAGATCCAATTTTTTTCACGAAGTTACGTACTACTACGATTATCTACGAATTACCTCAGAGTTTCCAGTAACATCTGCTGTTTCGGCAGAGAGTTCTAAAATTCTAAATCCGTTGACTATGTCTGCCGCGTTCGCTGTGTTTCTTCATCGAGAAACGACAATTCTTTTCTCTTTTCTCGCGCGTTTCGACGAGATCTTCGTTCGAATTAAAATTTTTCAACGAAAATTGCAACAATATATTCGTAAATATTCATATTATAAAAATTTCCGTGAATATTCATGGATAAATATATATATATATATATTCGCGAATGTTTCGCATATTTTGAAAACGGGAACGAAAATGGAAGAAAAACAGAAAGGGAACATTTTCGGTCGAAAAATATTGCACGCGATAAACTGCTAATGCCGCAGCGTGTAAAAATTGTAAGCAATTCCCCTAAAATAAACTGTAATTTATTTTGATATTTATTTAATTACTCAATAGTTGCGTAACATCTTTTTAGCAGTTTCTATTGTTGCTGTAACGAAAACAGCATTGAATTACATTTTTAATTCGCCTCTTTCCTTTTCCATGTATTTGATCTTTCTTACTTTTCTAAATGATATATTTATAAGTATATAATATATATATAATAAATTTATATTGTATATAATACTTTGTACTATAATTATACCGTAAGTTATAAATTTAAATTGTATATAAATTGTATAATTGTGTAATTAAATTGTATATATCGTAAATTAAAAATTTATATTGTATATAATACTTTGTACTATAAATACTATATACTTTGTACTATATAATACTATAATTATATTGTAAATTATAAATTTATATTGTATATAATATAGTATTATATAGTATATATATAATATACTATATAAATTTATAATGTATTGTATATAATATAGTATATATATAGTATTATATAGTACAAAGTATTATATTGTAAATTATAAATTTATATTGCATATAATAAATATATAAAGACATATTAATATGTCATACATTTTTTTAATAATATCAACAAGTCTAAATACTGTAATCATCGAATCAGAAAAAAAAAAATGTAAAAATTCATCACAAATTCATTTCGTTCCAATTTAGTTCAATTTCACTGCAAATTCATTTGTTCTAGTGTCTCTGTGTCTCTTAATTATTAGCTGCACAATTTTTAAAATAGAACTGAGTTGTTAAAAAGTGAACGATTCGTTCAATACTGATAACACAGCATACTGTTGTAGCATTAAGCTATCGAACGATAGTATACGAAGGGAGTCATCAAATCAAAGATAATCGTCGCTCGCGACTTAATCTAGTAGAGTACCGGTTAACGAGAGTCAAATGAACATATAATTCCTGAAATTACTGAACAAGACACTCCTTGTATTTTACCATTTGGTATGCACGTTTTAAAATAACATGCCATTTACCTCTGGTAACTGCACATTCTGTTCCTAAATAGAAAGCTTTTAGATTTACGAGGTACCAACAGAAACAAAATTCCACGCGAACTGGGTCGGCTGGAATTTTTTTTTAAATTTCCTTCTTTATTTTCCGCTGACTTTCTTTTGCTTTTACACTATTATCCTGTTTCTCATTTACTTTCAAATACACATACGTTAATACTTTGTGTTAATACTTTCTCGGCGGAATTATTATCATAACTGATTTTTATTTATTTGTACTAACAGTTCTGGATAATTTATTTATTAATTAATTAATTTATTATTTTATTTATTACTTGTACTAATATTATAATTAATTATTTCTAATTTATTCATTATTTGCACTATATATTATTTTATTTATTATTTGTACTGATATTATAATTAATTATTTCTAATTTATTTATTATTTATACTAATAGTTCTGGATAATTTATTTAGTAATTAATTTATTTACTTGTACTAATAGTTCTGGATAATCACAGTCACGTATCTGTAAACGTTAAGAGCGACAATCTGTTTAATTTTAAAAGGAAGGAGTAACAAGGAAAAAGATCATTTTAAGATTATCCAACGTTAACACGACTTTTTCTTTTTTTAAATAGCATACTTTTTGTTTTGCAAAACACTCGAATGACAATGAATATATTTCAATTTGATATGGGTATATACGTTTTCATAATTTCTGTGTCTGAAAACGTGAACGTTACAACACTGTGCGTTACTACCTGCCAAATTAATATTGCGTAACTTTCTCAAGATTAGAGAGAGAAATGGAGTTTTGAAACTGGAACGGACTATGAGAAGCGCAACTAACACAAGAGCTTTATCAATTTTCGGAACGTCGGAGGAATGTAGACACACTGTCTCCTATTATTACGACGAATAATTGTTGCAAACTGTTAACCTTCGCCTAAGATTGCATGATGCAAAACAATAGAATTGTAAAATATTCAATTATTTTATTTTATTTAATTTTTATCAATGCTAGACGATATAAAATACATAAAAATTAATTTCAGAGTAGGATTAATGAAAACTTTGATACTGATTGTAATATTAAATGTAATATTTAGTATTGTACTTTAGGTACAGCATACTGTGTATGATATAGCATTTTTCATATTAATGCATCCTCAAATATTCTGTAAATGTACAAAAATTCACAATTTGACGATTAATTTATTTATTATAACCGTTTTTTAATCATTATGGGAGGATTTATTATTTTGTTAGGACTAGTGTTTGAATTAATATTATAATTAATATTATTATGTTAGGCTTCTAGTTGCATTAATTAACTGTGCAGAAAAGTTAAGATTAAAAAATTTTCTTACTGTGCATGATCTTATTTTTCAAATACAATATTCCACAAAATTATTTCGATTTAATATTTCTTCTAATCTAATTTCGAAGTTCTAATAATTAGAGAATCAAAAATAATTTAATTATACGAAATAGCCAACAGCAATATACAGATGAGTTTATCTCAAATAAAATAATTTACGTAATTGTTTTAAAAAACAATTTCAACATGCACGAGAAAATAGGTATAATACAGTAGATATAGTACAGTTGTACGCGAAAGTATTTGACCATGGACCTTAAAACATTTTGAAATTTCATTAATCCTATTATGAAATACAATGATTATACCAGACAAGGTTAAAACATTTGAAAATGTATGCAGAAGTTACAAGATATTTAGACACATGAATGTAAGTTTCACAAAAATTACAAAAGTATCTAAACATTACATTAATAAATCTTAATGTTCAGCAGAACTTATTATATATTATATATCTTAAGAGAAACATTTTCAAAATTTCATTGGCACGACAATTATAACAAATTTAGAATTAATCTGAAAATGTATATAAAAGATAGATATATAGGACAAGTACGCAGAAATTACAAAAGGATCTAAACAATCAATCATATATAATATTAATAACCTCAATGTTCAATGGATACTCATTCGTTGATACATTCACTGTATATTTAATACTCGTTATATGTTTCAGATGCTTATTCTTTAATAATGTATAATAATGTATATTTTTTACAAAAAATTACATTGTTATTTTTTAATAATGTAATTTATTTTAATAAATTATTTTAATAAAATATTTTTTAATTTTAATAAGTTATTTTAACAAAATACTTTTTAATTCTAATATATTATTTTAATAAAATATTTTTTAATTTTAATAAATTATTTTAATAAAATACTTTTCATTCTAATATATTACTTTAATAAAATATTTTTTAATTTTAATAAATTATTTTAATAAACTACTTTTTAATTTTAATAAATTATTTTAACAAAATACTTTTTAATTCTAATATATTATTTTAATAAAATATTTTTTAATTCTAATATATTATTTTATAATAAAATATTTTTTAATTCTAATGAATTATTTTAATAAAATAAATTAAATTAAATTAAATTAATTATAAAATGTTTTTATTATACCTAAATATATATATTAGCAATAAATATCTTGCAAGTTGCAGATTGGAGTCACAAATTTTACCAATAATTATAATTATCTCGCGTCGCAGTACCAACGATTTTTATGCAATACACATAACGTGCGCATGAAAATTCTTCCACGGTAAAAGTTCAAACAGCTTCGCGAGTCACTGCATAAAATATATATATATATATATGTAGGAGTAACTTTCTCGTTTCGAGAAGTAAATATGTTCCCATGGACCGAAGTAAACATAAAGCATACGTTCCATCGAATCCGATTCTATCCCGATTCTCATACGTGTAAGTTCCGAGGATATACTATCGGCGAACTTTGAGATCTGTTAGTACTCGTAAACATAAAGGATAGAAGCTATGTCTCGGAACTATTCCCATCGGGGACGACCCGTTTTATTCCGAGAGAAATATCGCGAGCTGTACATGTAAAAAGATGATGCCCCTCTTATGGCTGTATTATTTTCTCAAATCGACGTACATAACGCGTTATTCTTGAGAGGCTTGAAGAAATATACGAAGATGAGGCAAAGTGTACCGTATTTCTCTCTGAGGATGCCGTTTACGTTATTACGTTTTATCAAAACGGTTCTGCGCGATTTAATATGATTTCTGCGTGCTCGTTTCCCGTGCACGTTTTTCAACCGCACTTTCAAACTTCATTACGTACGTGATGTAAAAACAAGTGGCCGTGGAAAGCATTTACACGCTGTTTTCCATTAGTGATAGTCATTTTTTGTTTGGATATTTGTTAATTAAGTTGAAATAAATAGCAAGGAACGCGAGGCATAAGGTCCAATAAATATTATTATTTATTATTATTATTTGCATTCGCAGTATGTTATATTATCATGTTGTATTATTTGGTAGAATTTTTATATGAAAAAGAAATTTTTTTTTACTGACGAAAATAGAACATAAAACAAGAATGTGTGCGAACTCTTTGTAGCCATTGCAACACTTGAGAAAAATATATATATATATTGTGTGTGATGTTCTATAATAATCATAATAAATATTGTACTTAAGATATTTAAATTTGTTTCCCTCAATAATAATCATAATAAATATTGTACTTTAAATATTACACGTTCTTGCGTATTGTGAACATTCTTTGTGTCTGTACACATTTAAATTCTCCACAAATGCACAAACATCTGTAGTCTATCACGTTTATATTGGTAAAATTTATAATTAATCTAATATAAACTAAAATTCATGCAATTAATCAATTAATATAAATTAATATAATATAATATAATTAATTAATATAAATTAATATAATATAATATAATTAATTAATATAAATTAATATAGTATAATATAATTAATTAATATAAATTAATATAATATAATATAATTAATTAATATAAATTAATATAATATAATATAATTAATTAATATAAATTAATATAGTATAATATAATTAATTAATATAAATTAATATAATATAATATAATTAATTAATATAAATTAATATAATATAATATAATTAATTAATATAAATTAATATAATATGAAATTTTTAATTAATAAATAAAGAATGAGGAGATATTCATAGTGAACATATACCTAATAAAAAATTATACGAATAGCTAGCTTAAGCATATAATAATATGGATATTAATATTAATGGATAATTGACTGTTTCAATACTTTAGTGCGGTAAAATATACATAAATATATAATATATAACATCTTTTAATATCTCTATATATTTATTAAACTTGATCAATTTAATCATGATAGTCGAGACTGACTACATTGTTAAAATATTTTATATAATAGCACGTATTCGTAAAAATGATCGAAAACTTTGAAAATTCATGAAAATATTCATAAAAATTTTCCGCAAACGTTCGAAAACTTCTTGAGAAATTGTATAATAATACAAACACAATTGAACAAATAATTTCGACGAAAGTATCACGCGTTTATATATATATTATATACATATGATATATATTCGCGTATTTCTTGGAAAGAACGTTCATAATCGTTGAAATAATCAAGTAGTCGAAACGAAGTATTCTTGCAAGCCTACACTAATTACCGCTGAACTCGTTAACGATCATGCCACGTGAAATATCGCGTTTCCTGCAATTTCAGTCGCTTTCAGCTCGTTCATTTCAACTTACAATTAGCTTGCCGCTTGATTTTTCTTTATTTTCGTCGGTGCAAGGGTGCATGTGTGCAAAATCGCTGAGCAACATTTCATTTTTAACTGTGGTCAGGTTACTTCTACGTCAAAATTTATAACCCAAGAAACGACATTTGTCAAATATCTTTCTCACGCATGAAAAATAATTGTGCTGCTCGGTTGACGAACTCAAACTCAACTCTCAAGGTACGAATACACACAGAGTGATAGTGATACAAGCTTCTCATTTTTACTAGACAATTATGTTTTTATGTCAATTTAGTGCTAAAACGAAGCACTAAATTAACATTTCTGCGGCAATAAATGGAAGTTATAATAATGACTTGTTTGACCACAAAACCGAGCATATGGTGTCTTTGACACTCGAATTATATAAAAATTTGGACTTGCGTCATTATGCCGCTGTGTCAAATCAAAAGGACAAGGGAATACTGCTCTCTTGTCTTCCTCTCTTGTCTTCGTCGTTCGTATGATAAATTTTGCAGAATTGAAGTCAAAATATCTCCCAAACTAACAACTTTCCAACGTACATAGTTAATACTTTTTTTTTTTACAGAGAACTGCATGGAAAAACATGTCATTCCGTTTAAAACAGTCCCTTTACCTGCAGAAAAATCATTACTGCAACATTATCACCTATGTGCTGAATAACTTTCGTTAATGAATTTTTTCTTTTTCGTATCTCCAGAAACAATGGAGGACACTCTGTATATTTATATGTACTTGATTATATCTATTTTTGTATAATTTATTGATATATTTTCAATTCCGTATATGTATGAATTAATATAATTAATAAAATAATAATATAATTAATACATATATTATATATTATAAATAATATAATATAATTAATAAAATAATAAAATAATTAATACATATATTATACATTATAAATAATATAATATAATTAATTTTATATATATATTATAATTGTATATTATTTAGAATATAATATAATTAATTATACAAATTATATTATATGTATACTATATATATATTATAATTGTATATTATATTATATATGTATTATAAGTGTATATTATATTATATATAATATAATTAATTATACAATTATATAATTATATTATATTATATATGTACTATAATTGTATATTATATTATATATATATAATATAATTAATTATACAATTATATAATTATATTATTATATTATTATATATTGTATTATTATTAATTATATAATTATATTATATTATATTATATTATATTATATTACATATGTATTATAATTGTATGTTATATTATATATATTATAATTATATAATTATATTATATTACATATATATTATAATTAATATAACACAATATGATATAATAAATACGAAAATTGTCTGCTGCTAATTAGTAGTTAATAAGATTAGACTCGTTCAACAGCGATTACTAGGCGATTGCAATTTTATTCACGAAAGCAATGATCTCTGAACGCGGATCTTTCGAATGTGAACGTACGCGCTGCCCGAATTAGCTGCGCTAATTGCTGGAAATTCCTCGTTACAAATTAACAACCGAGAGTCTGACTCGGAGCGGAGGCTAAGAGCTCCCTTACACACGCTTGCTATCGTCGATCCTCGAACGACGGATCCAATCTCGGAATTTCATCCACGCGTATAAAACTAATCTCTCAACGAGCGCGTTTCAGTTAATTCGAGCGAGTGATACCGATAAAAATGTGTACAGTGTATATTCGAGTTAAGTCGAGCAGCATTACCACTTTAACGTTATCACGATCTACAAAACGACGACGAGAAGGTTACGATTTGCACGAAACGAAATTTTCGATAACGTTCAATGACTTTTTTCCAAAACGAACTCCCCGGGTGCGAACTGTGTGTAGTTTTATTTTCGGTTATGTGTATCTACACTGTGCGACTAAAATTAAGAGATAACAAGCACGCCCGACAAATTTGCGAACGCATTTGTTGTAAAATTGAATTAAATCGCAATGAAACGGCACAGTTGACATGGTCAGAAAAATCAATAATTCCTTCGCTGAAATTCTGTTATTAACTACTTCAATTAAAAAGAACAAAAAAAAAAAGAGGAAAAGAGAGAAAACAAATGTACGAGAAATGGATGATAAATTACAAATAAAAATTTGTTCCTTTTTTTCGTTCGTGCAAAAGAAATCGCAATTAAATTGTTACATTTCAAAATAACTTTCGAAGAACTGCAATTCTACATGCGTTTTATCCACGTGCAGTTCTTTTTTTCTTTTTTTTT
Source organism: Frieseomelitta varia (assembly GCF_011392965.1). Classification (NCBI taxonomy): domain Eukaryota; kingdom Metazoa; phylum Arthropoda; class Insecta; order Hymenoptera; family Apidae; genus Frieseomelitta; species Frieseomelitta varia. Next base: position 347,948 of record NW_025110232.1, read on the forward strand.
TTTCTTTTTTTGACGCACATATTTGTATTTACGAGTATTTTTCAGTTTTCATCAAAATTTTCGTTGAAAGAGCGAAAGGTGGTATTTTTCACTTGCTGCGAAACATTTTCATTCAACTCGTTGAATTAAAGTTTCCATGATTTTCTTTCTTGGCGATTCTTTTGGGGAAAGAAGCACGCGTTAAGCGAGTCCTGTCGTTTAGATTAATTCGTTGCCTTCATCAATTGAGTTGAATTCAGAGAACAAAACTTGACAAAAAAGTTTCGAGTTAACTCCGATTGATTCCGACTATTCGTTGACTCGTATATTCTCGATATATAATATATCGATTTAGTCGGTAAAGGTCACATAAGATACGTTTTTTATTCTTGGATTCTTAACTGATCTAACAAACGACGCGTAGAAAATTTAGATAAATCTTCTGGTTGTCTAAAAAAAGAAACTGATGTTTTACGTATTTATAAAAAATTTGAAACTGCAGAAACGCACAGAATGCAATGTAATATAAAAGAATACATAAAATATTCATAATACGATGTTCATAATATTTAGTCTGCTTAGATTTTATTTCTTCGGCCGCGCAAACAAAAAGTTTAAATTTGCATAAACATAGTGCAATCATAAAATTAAAAATATTTAATATTAAATAATATAAAATATTAAATATTAAATAATCTAAAATATTAAATATTTTATATTGTATTAAAAATTAAAGAATTAAATGTTTCAATTTTTTTAATACGCCGTCGAAATTTTTTCACTTGCGATGAAATTAATAGCAATTGAACTTGGGTTGAAGGTAATATTTTAACATTTTTAAATAAAAAAATTGTCTTGATACCTGATCAGTTATACAGTCATTTCTCTTTTGTCACACAGCATTGTGTGCGTTATACATATAAATAAAATTACAATATTGTTAATATTTAACAAGAAAGGCAAGCAGATTGCAATATATTGCTTTTATATATATTGTAAGTAAAATTTTGAGAAAAATACGAAAGAAGTTTAGAAACATATATATATATATATATATATATATCAAAATCATTATTTTGGATATATATATATATATATATATATATATATATTAATATATTTATTTATAATTTATATATTATATATTTTTTATTTATTAATATTTATGTGTATATTAATATTTATATATATATATATATATATATATATATTAATATTTCGTATTTACAATCGTATTTGAGACAGGTATAAAATATCTTGATATAGCAATTAATAAATATTTTTATTAACTATTTAAAATACGTATTTTATTCACGATCATAATGTCAGATAATCAAGAAAACCATCATGAAATAACGATATAAAAATATTGAAGCTGTAAGTCGTTCGTGAAAATAAAAATAGTTGTCTTCGATTAAAAAAAAAAAAAGAAAAAAACAGCTATTTTCATTTGACAGGAAGTAAAGCATACAAAAAAGTCTTCGTCAAAATAAACGTATCATTCTTCAGAAATATTAGACAATCGAAAAAAAAGAAAGAAAAAAAAAAATCACTCAACTATCTAATAACAAAATAAAAACGAAAATAAAATTTCATAATATACATACGAATCGACGCAACGATTGAAAACGAATGGCGTTGAACGCAACGTTCGTTCCTTAATGGACCAAATTCAGCCAGAAAATCGCGAAACGTTTAAGCACTTTCACGTTCGATTTGCATCCTAGAAAATCGTCTTTTCTTCCTAATTGAAATGTCCCCCTCCCATCAGGAATCGGCGCTATGCAATTTGTTTATGCAAACACAACAAAACGCGATGGATCTTTGTAATGTCGATTGTGTATCGGATTCAATTCGACTTCAATCAGATCATGGGATTCAATGGAGTTCAACGATTGTTGACTTCCGGACGAGGCCAGGGGATGGGACACATAGTGTGCTAAACTTTCTATCAATAATATGGTCAAACTAGGAAATTTCCGTTCATTGTAACTGTACCGCGAGGCGCAATTGTCCGGCCTCGTTTTTGTTCCCCATACGCGTTATCAACAGCCTCGATTGGTATCTCGCGCCCGACGCGAAAATAGTCCCTGTAAATTAAATATAGCTCGTAGAAATTTAATCAACATCCGGTCTTTGTTCGAAAGTCCGCGGCGATGAACGAAATGAGAATATCTTCCGCTACGTGCACACATATAAGCGGAAGCGCCCGAGTAGTTTCGACGAATTTCAGACCAAAAGTAAAGCAGCAATTTTTATTCAACACTTTGATTTCATTCTAGATATTGTATAAAATATTCAGATTAAATGTTATAATGTTTTGCATTTAAATGTCCCTTTAATATAAAATAAAATATAAAGTATAACAAAATAAAATATAATATAATAAAATGTAATAAAGTAAAATATAATAAAGTAAAATTTCTCTTTAATATAAAATAAAATATAATATAATAAAGTATAGTAAAATATAATAAAATATAATGTAATATAATAAAATGTAATAAAGTAAAATTTCTCTTTAATATAAAATAAAATATAATAAAATATAATAAAATAAAATATAACATAATAAAGCACGATAAAATAAAATATAATATAATAAAATGTAATAAAGTAAAATTTCTCTTTAATATAAAATAAAATATAATATAATAAAGTATAATAAAATAAAATATAATATAATAAAATGTAATAAAATAAAATATAATAAAGTAAAGTTTCACTTTAATATAAAATAAAATTTTTCGTATTTCGTATTTAAAGTCTCTTTGTAAAATAGTTGTTAAATTATTTATAGTTATCAATTAAAATAGTTATCTTTGTAGAATCTTTGTAGAAAAGTTATTCTTTCGATTGTGTATGAAAATATCTCGTCGCAATAACGTTCAAGATACAATTTAGCCGTTTATAAAGGGCTGCTACTCGAAAGCACTGCTTTATGTGGTCGAGGGCTCAGAAAGTAATCAATGTAAGCCACTTTTGATTAAAAACGACTTGCAAGTTCCTTTTCTTTCGGTCGATAAAATAGTTTAGTCACCGTTGTATGATCACTGCAATATAATTATTATGATACAATAATTAAACTTTGGTTTTATTGAGCCGATCGTTTTAACAATGAAAGAATATTTGCATGGTAAAAGTGAGAAGTGGTTTTTCATGAGAAGTGATTTACACTGATTGAACTCTTCATGTTACTCAATTCTGACGACAATTCACTCAGAAAGAGTAAAATGATCGTTTGTGAATTGTTGAAAGATGGCAAAAGAATATTTATACACATGTTTTTGCTTCGTGTAATAGATAAGACTACGTCTTATTTTTGAAATTCTTATAAAATTTGCTTACCTCCTTTTCACTCCTTTTATAATACAGCAAAAGTTGTTTAATAACTGAATCTCTAATTTGTTGTTTCTATGTAATTAAAAATACAGAACCAAGGTGGAAAATTGCTTTGCCTATTTATTTAATATTACTTTAGTATTTAATATTATTTAAGGACCATTATACTTCCTCGGCAAAATTGTAGCGTAATCTACAAGTGAAAATAAAGAAACAATGTTTTTGTTACAAAGTTATAAGCAATTGAATGCAATGTAGTATATTTACAAAATATTTCTCAATATGCTAAAATATTTATACAAAACACATTCTTTAATTTTTTAAATAATCAAATGATTTAACATCTGTGTTATGTGTTATATTCAATATTTAATATTTAAATAATTTCTCAAATATATGTTCATCAAATTCCGATTTCTTAATTATAGAATGATCATTTCTTACATTGGTGCAAGATTAACAATTGAATCTTCATAAATATATACCTATTTGTAGTTCGTTTCAAAATTCTCGATAGAAATCGAGGTGTAAGGTCAGCTGATTAAACTTCGAATCTGCGAGGAACATATTTCTAGCTACGTTCAATATTTTCCTACAATTTTGCAATAAAACGTTCGCTAACTTCGTGCAACATTTCTTCCTTGCTGTCGTTTGTAGATTATTGTATCTAATACAAAAGTTGTCGATGGACGAAATGGTTAAAGATTCGGTCAACTCGTTAGCTGTTACCCTGAATCGATTTGAACGTAAACCTCGAACAATGTTATGAAGCACATTCAGCACGTTTTGGAGAAAAGTGGTTTCTAAATTATACACACTGTATTCACCGAGTTCTGATGAATTTCTCTTGTTGCTTTATTCCATTAAAACAATTTCAGCAAACGTAAACCGCGGCACGCCTGTGACATTTAAACGTGCTACTTCTAAACTGTGCTTTGGACTTTCCTCTTGTAAGTTTCGAACATTAAACGTGCTTCTTGTACTCAGCATTAGATCGCCTTCTTGCGGAATATCCGCGACCTTCGTCCGCTAAAATGATCGACAAGGTATGCACAATCATTCTAAAGTGTTCACATTTGAACTGATTCATATTTGAAATGACAGTGCAGTAAGTACAAAGTTTCTAACGAAACAAACAGCGAGAGTTTTTATTTACATACTTTATGAAGAACCATTAAAATCTCGAAGAACGAGATAGAGCATTATGAATTTGTAAAATTTTTACCAAAATTCATTTTTATTACATTTTCATAATTCTAACGTCTCAATGATAAACAATCAACAATGAAATTGATATTGCATCAAAATCAAATTTCTCGAATGATCAAATTAATATGAAGAACACGATTGTACATTTTACATGTAAAACAAAAAATCAAATCTCGAAGAATCGATGTACATCGATAAAATTTATAACGTCAAAGCGATATCAAAATAATGTATTTAAGTAAAACAAAATAGGCAAAACAAATAAAAAATTTATTATTTGTCAATAATTTCTATCCAGCGATATCATACCGACGAGTTCAAAAGGAGAGCGACGAATTGTATGCGGACTTGGTCACTCGTTATGGTCCGCGAACCAGTTGCCAGCGCAAGTGGTTAAGGATACTTATAAATAATAACGTTTTCTGACACTGTAGAAAATTTCATTTCATTTAAAAGTTAATACAGCTTTAATCTGTATAATATAATTTAACAATAAACACACTAAAAGTCGATGTGTTTAACTAGAATATAGGTTATATTAAGCATAACATAGATTATGCTGTAACATATTATATGTTACATATTATAGCATAACACGTTATAATGAGTAAAATTATATATTTAAGTAAAACAAAATAGGCAAACCAAACAAAAAATTTATTATTTCTCAATAATTTCTGTCCAGTAAAAAGAGAGCGACGAATTATTGTATGCGACTTTGTCACTCGTTATGGTCCGCGAACCAGTTACCAGCGCAAGTGGTTAAGAATACTTATAAGTAATGTCGTTTTCTGACAATGTAGAAAATTTTATTTCATTTAAAAGTTAATACAGCTTTAATCTGTAATATAGTTTAACAATAAACACACTAAATGTCAATGTATTTAACTAGAATATAGGTTATATTAAGCATAACATAGATTATGCTGTAACATATTATATGTTACATATTATAGCATAACACGTTACAATAAGTAAAATTATATATTTAAGTAAAACAAAATAGGCAAACCAAATAAAAAAATTCATTACTTCTCAATAATTTCTATCCAGCGATATCATACCGACCGGGTTCAAAAAGAGACCGACGAATTATTGTATGCGGATTTGGTCACTCGTTATGGTCCGCGAACCACAGTTTGCAAGAGGAAGGGGTTGAACGCGAAATTGAAACGACTTCGTTCCCTCACTAGTGTTTATCGCGCCTATAAACATGGTCGTCGATTCAAGTTCCTATCGCCTGTTCCTCGCCTTTTCATCTTCCCCGAACAAAGAAAAACACCCGTCGAACCCTCCCTGCCCCCCCTCCCCCCCCCCGGGCTCGTCCCTTATCTAATTTTCATCGCAGCCCGAAAATTAATTACACCCCCGGGGGCGGGCGTGTCGGCACCGGAGAACCATATTTTCACGGGGTACAAGCGCGATTCAGCTGAAATAGGCGATACACGGTCGGTGAAAAGCGCGACAAAGAGGGACGAAACGAACGCTATAGACGGGCGCCACCCTCCGCCCTCTTTTGCCCATAAAAGCGCGCGACGAATACATCGCCCGACGAAAGAATAAATTTCCACGCGAGGAGTCCGCCTGGACTTACGGATTAAAAAGTTTCTCATCGGCAGCCTGGATAATTGGTTTAGTTATTGGATCCTCTCTCGCTCCGGCTGAATCGCGAAACTCGCGAAAACTCGCATCGCTTCGCCTCTCTCCCTCGCTTTTCGCCGCGGACTTTCCAATTCCTGTCCTCCCCCTCCCACCTCTTCCCGGTTCTTCTTAATCCCCTGTTATATTTTCTGTATCGCAGCCACGTCGTATAATACACGATCGATTGTACGGCCACCATCGAATTCCGCGAGTCTATTAAAACCGTGGCTTTGCCGCGACAACTCTCCGTATTTCCGGTTATAGAGAGAAAGATGCTTGGTATAACAAGTTGGCGACGGGGTCGGAGTGGAAATAAGCGATACAACTGTTGGAATCGGATGTATCGGGCAACACTCGAGACGGAAGCGAAACTCGGGTAAGTACGTTTCACAGGAGAGGTGAGAGAGAAAGAAAAAAAAAAAAAAAAAAAAACAAGCAAACACTTGGAAACACGATTGGATGAAAATACAACAAGGCTTTCCATATCTGACACTTTATTGTTCGAATATTCTAATATCCGAACGTTTTATTGTTGGTAGCTTTATCGAATTATTTTCTTTGTACTGTTGCACGTTTGACGAGCGTTTTGAAGTTATTAAGGATATTGTTAAAAATAGAACGTCAAAATGTAAGATTTTGTCGTCTAATAGTCGAAAATATGTCGTCTTAAGCTGACTTCGAATCATTTATAATGTCTTTCGTAGTAAACGGATTATCGATCACTGCTCTATATAGATTTTTATTTTTACCAAGTGGCAAGTATAATGAGCAAATTATGAAAGTATAATAGCTCGAATTTTGTAGGAATCTTTCATAAATATATTGCGTGTGTTATGTAAGAATATTATAACATTTCATTCACCGCAGTGGAACTGTATTGTCGTGATTGTATTGAGCAAGAAAATTTAAAAGTAGAGATTTAATAATAAATATATAATTCGCAATATTTAAACAGTCAATTTATCAATTTATCTATTGTCAAGCTTTAATATTTAGTGGGATTAGCATTTATTGTATGATACTGATGACTATACTATATTATATATAGTATAGTTTATATATATATATATAGTATAGTATAGTATAGTATAGTATAGTATAGTATAGTATAGTATATATAGCATAGTATAGTATAGTATATATAGTATATAGTATATATATATAGTATATATAGTATAGTGTATATAGTATAGTGTATATTCATTTTTACTAAAAAAACGTCTTTCATTATAAATAATTAAGAAGCACAGGGCAACGGTGATATTATAAATATTATGTTTTGAATTTATTATTGTCATTTTCTTTCAATCTCCTATGATATTCTAAATTAAATCCTAAAATTAATAAATACTTGATAAACTTAGTAACAACTTGAAATACTTGAGAATAACGAAAATTGAACGTGAACTTGAAAATGACACTTGAAAATATTGAATACAAAAGAAAATTACTCACTTCTTAAAAAATTGAATATCAATCTTACGATGAAATGACGAAATTAATAGAAAGGGAAGCTCGGATCATGGAGACGCTTGTACCATTTTTTTTTTTTTTTTTTATATCGGAAGCACGAGGTTAATCATTTATTTCTGGCGTAAGATTGCGAAACACTGACTTCGAAAACAATCTTCTTCCCGTCGACGTATTGTTACTCCATGTTATTTATCAAGAGAGATTAAAGCGAATTTAGATGTAAAAAAGAAAAAAAAAAAAAAAAGAAAGGGAGAATCGGACAAGACAAAAGGAGCAACAACGAGGCATCGATTTCGCCAAGAGAGGCGTTGATCAACGATCAACCTAGTTTGCCAGCACTGAAATTAAAGAAGGATGACTCTGTGCATACTTTTAACATGACATCGACCTTCCATTCGGTGGGGGGGGGGGGGGGGGGGGGGGCGACGGGGGACACTGTGTTTGCCCTGGACGCATTAATCATTGGGGTGGAAACTCGTGAGCCGGTATTGCACGTCTTCCATCCCCTCGCCCCCTTTATCAGGGCTTTATCTATATGCATTATAGCGCGCCGCCGCCAGTGCAATCGCGTGAAAGCGAGGCGTATCACCTTACGTCGCTCGACGCGCACACAAAACACGTAAAAATAAATGCGACAGCGAACACGCTCGGATTTTTCTCACCCACTTCGATTAATTTCAGAGAATTAATTTCAAGTTAACGGTTCGTTAACGCAAATTTCGAAAAAAGGAAAAGAAAGAAAAGAAGAAAAAGAAAAAAGAAAGAAAGAAAGAACGCGCTCTCGTTTGCAAATGGCAAACTGTCGTTGGAACGCATTGCGGGAATAAATTCTCGACTCAGGGGGAAGGGAGAGGAAGCAAAGAGGGAAGCGTTTACGTACATGTAAAATATGAAAAAGATAATACGGACTTTGTTTCAAAGTTAAAAGGAGGGTTGACCTGCTTTCCCTCGCGTTAAAAGCGTTAACATTTATCTCGTTGCCCGTTGATATTTCGCGCGGACACGAGAGCATTAAACGCGTGTGACCACTCTGGCGCGTAATGTAAATCGCCTGGAAATATGTATTATTTTTCAGCTATTGAAATTAATTTTAATTAATTTCTTGGCAAACGGGGAAGATCGAAGATATATGCATATCGTGAGAGAGAAGAGATTGATACAAATCGACGTAGGATACAGTGGAATTATACGTGTACGTGTGTGATTCAATTAGGACGAAACGTAGGAAATTTATTATTTCACTTATTTACTTTATATAACTTTCGAATTCTATTAAACATCGAGCCTAAGTCTACATTTTGAATGATATTAATTCTTGGTATCAACACTTCGTTTCATTTTGACCAGAAAAATTTCTATCGATACATTTTTGTCCGAAACTGTCGTCGTGAAAATAAGCAAAAAAATTCTTAGTTCATAGAAATGAAAAAAAAGTGAATGAAAACACCAACGTTATATCATTTCACGTAATTTTCGAATGTGGATAATGTTACATTAATACAACACACAGTTGCTCGCGAATATTTTTAGAGAAACTGTTTGTGAATGTATCATGCATTAATGTTTTTATTATTTCTTAATAAGTATATCGTAATATATATAATTCCTATTATTTTTCATTTTTATTATTTTTCTACGTTCGAAAATATAAATTTTTACTATTTGAAAAATGTTTATTCCTATATTATATTATAAATTTTTATTATTTTGAAATTTTATTATTTATTACATACATATACTATCATAGTTACTTATTTGGATACATTAATACAACACACAGTTGCTCGCGAATATTTTTAGAGAAACTGTTTGTGAACGCATCATGCATTAATGTTTTTATTATTTCTTAATAAGTATATCATAATATATATAATTCCTATTATTTTTCATTTTTATTATTTTTCTACGTTCGAAAATATAAATTTTTACTATTTGAAAAATGTTTATTCCTATATTATATTATAAATTTTTATTATTTTGAAATTTTATTATTTATTACATACATATACTATCATAGTTACTTATTTGGATACATTAATACAACACACAGTTGCTCGCGAATATTTTTAGAGAAACTGTTTGTGAATGCATCATGCATTAATGTTTTTATTATTTCTTAATAAGTATATCATAATATATATAATTCCTATTATTTTTCATTTTTATTATTTTTCTACGTTCGAAAGTATAAATTTTTACTATTTGAAAAATAATTATTCCTATATTATATTATAAATTTTTATTATTTTGAAATTTTATTATTTATTAAATACATATACTATCATAGTTACTTATTTGGATACATTAATACAACACACAGTTGCTCGCGAATATTTTTAGAGAAACTGTTTGTGAATGTATCATGCATTAATGTTTTTATTATTTCTTAATAAGTATATCACAATATATATAATTCCTATTATTTTTCATTTTTAATATTTTTCTACGTTCGAAAGTATAAATTTTTACTACTTGAAATATGTTTATTCCTATATTATATTATAAATTTTTATTATTTTGAAATTTTATTATTTATTACAATAGTTTATTATATACATATACTATCACACGTAGTTACTCATTTGGATACCTCTAAATTACTGTGATGTAAATTTGTATTATTTTCGAGGTATCGAAATTAATTTTAATTAATTTCTTGGGAAACAGGGAAGATCAAAGATATATCCACATCGTGAGACAGAAGAGATTGATACAAATCGACGCAGGATATAGTGGAACTATTCGTGTGCGTGTGTGAGTCAATTAGGACGAAACGTAGGAAATTTATCATTTAACTGTTCATTATGATTGAGCGTACTATTCGACGTTCAATTTTTTTTGGTTAAATTCAGTATTCGTGTTTTAACATCTCAATCAGTTGAAAGACATATTACAAATCTTGCATACTGAATTGATTGACAAAATGATCAAGTTTCGTATCTTCATTTATGCGAAGTATCTTTCTTCTAGAGTTAAAATTGAAAAAATTGTGTCTTAAAATTTTAGCTTACTTTCTTCGCTATTTACTCCTGACCAGTTTAGAATTAGCTAAATTCAAGTATTGATAAACTTTCAAGCTTGATTTTCTTAAAAACGGAGCCTTAAGTGAAAGAGATTAATTTTTTTATTTTTCTATACATAATAATAATTATCTGTGAAATAAGTTAATAAAATACGTCTTGGGACACACAAAGTGAATGTCATGCATATCATGTATGAAATTGGCTCACATAAAAATTATATGTACGTTAGTCGTTATTGAAATTCATGTTGATTTCTCAATCCGTCAAGGGACTCATTTTCAGCACATCTTTTTTTCTTACTTCACTTTAATATATTATAAAACTTCAAATTGGATTAATTTGACTTATTGAATCATTAGAAGACAAGACAATTAATTTTTTATTTTATTTGTATGTTTTAAATATTTTTATATAATATTGCTTTCTGTGAGGTACGTGATTCACTTTTTATTGTCTATTCTGCCAATTAAATTTTGTTGCAAGGAAAGTTTTGTCGTTCCTTTTATGACAATAAACAGTGCAGAAAACAATCGTTCTTTTAACAACTGAAAACAATTATTTTTATTTTGATGAGTTTCTACATTCCTTCTTTTCATAAAAAGAATTCATAAACCTTTCTTGATTACCTTCCAAAATAGGAATAAACATGTAAATCATAATAAACAATAAATAATTTTAGAGAAATAGAAATAACTATTTTGAAAAATAAAATTATATTTTTCTATAACATTTTCCTCTCATAAAAGAAATGAGAAAAACATTCTTTATTAGGTACCTAACGTGATATTACAACCAACACGATTAAAATATAATATTTTAAGTGATGAAAATATAAATATATTAACATTTTATACATGTATCAACTTTAATTATTATTAAATTTCTATAATTTTATTGAATTATCAAATTTTATAATTATAATTACCATATAATTAATATACATTATAATTATAATTACTTCAATAGTGAAATTTTATAATTATACATGTATAATCAGCATGTGACTATCGATCCACCATTTAAACCTACCTAATTACTAATTTAATTTAATCTTGCGTCTCAGATCAGAAATCTAAATCAAATAAACATTTCGACTTGTTCCTATAGTTACACCTTCTACCAATCAATCAATTCAAACAGAAACTACAAAAATTAAACAAAAAAAAAAAAAAAAAAACAGAAACTACAAAAACTATCTTGGAGGAAGCTATCTGGTTAGCTCTCGAAAGAACTCGAACGAACGTTCCTCGATTTGCCTTCGAACCGGTCGACGGTAACAACGCCATCGAGCAACCGATACCGGGGAACGTTTGTCAAACTCATCGGTTACGATTTTATCGCAACAGGAGAGGATCGTTTCGCGTGGGCAGCAGGGGGGGCAGCACTCTCGGTTCTGTAAAATTGGCGACGGAGATGAAGCCAACGCATTAATCTAATGCTGCCGGCGAATAATAACGTCAAGCGAGGCGGAACGTCAGTATAGAGAGGGAGAACCGCAAATTCGAAATATCGACGAGCTGTCTGCGTTATTGGCATCACCGCAGAATGTAACGTTAAACTGCAATTTCTAATGGTTATCGGTGACCGGTAGTGTCTGCACGCGCCTCTGCCTCCCCCCCCCAACCCGTCAACAAACGCCCCATTTCATTTTTCCTTGATCCCCCTTTTAATTTCAATGGCCGTGTGTCGAACAGTCCGGCCACGGGGCTTCAACGGCATTAAAAGATTAGCAACATTACGTGGATCGGTACAATATCGTTTCGCAGAGGTACCACCCGACCAGAACGCGCCCCGCATTTTCGGTTATCCGGTATTAAACGGACCACCTAATTATTTTAATAGAACTTCCGGGCTTTTAGCTGCCGCGCTGTGGCTGTTCAACGTTCCCGTAACAAACTTCGTTAACCGAAATGGCCGACACAATTTTTCCCTTCTTTTTTTTCATTCTTCATTTTTTTTTTTTTTATTTTTGGTTTCTTTGGAACGGAGAATTATTGTTAATTAAAGGGGGGGGGGGGGAGATAAAATGCGACGCGGCAGGGAAATTTGAACGAGAACTGGAAACTTTCGTCGATCGCGAAACAACCCCCAACAGGGTTCATTGAAACCCGTGTTTTCGAGAAATTTGTCGAAGAACAGGAAATAATACGATAATATATACTTTTCGTTATATAGTCCTGCGTCATACTTTACTATACATTATATCATAATATATATGATATAATATAACATAACATAACACAATATAATATATTATAATACAATATAATATAATATAATATAACATAATATAATATAATATAATATAATATAATATAACATAATATAATATAATATAATATAATATAACATAATATAACATAATATAATATAATATAATATAATATAACATAATATAATATAATATAATATAATATAATATAATATAATATAATATAATATAATATATGATATTAATACGCGATTCTCCTATGTGTACAATGTATAAGTACATTGAAAGAAAATATGACGAGAAGAATGAAAGTTTACGTAACAGCAACTTCGAGAATATTATTATCAAGATAGGGAAACATACGAAAAAAGAAAAATATAAATACATTGATACTTACAGAGAAACAACTGAAAAATATTTTTTCAGATTCATTCTTTAGAAAAGTATTTATATCTGTAAATTATAATTATCGACGCTTAAAATTCTTACCAAAAAATCGTAGACGAATTAATCGTATCATTTTAAAATCTAAAGTTTCTACTTTTACTTCTATTTTCTACTTTCCTTATTTCTCACATCATTTGAATAAAAAATCAAGCTGGCTGTTTTAATATTTACACTTTTACTTTTCATTCTTAAACAAATTGTAACTAATATATTTAAAATCACTAAGCTTTTGTACACAGAAAATTTACTGGTTAATAGAGTGATAAAAATTTTTATTTTAGAAATGGCTTAAGTCCCATTTTAGAAGTTTCAAACTGGTATAAAGTATATTCTATCTCTCAGGAAGTCATAAAAAAGTATCGAGAAAATAGTTTCATTCTGGACGAAATTGAACGAGAGGATTTCATTTTAACTAAACATCTAGAGGATCTTAAACGCGATTTTTAGAAAAGTATTAATGGAGAAAGGATAAATTGGTTAAAAATATATTCGATGCCATTTTTGAGAACTGAGCCATATAAAATGTTTTATGAAACATCGATGAATGAGAATGCAATATTCAAACCTTTATATTTTGCTACCACGTCGGGAGAGACCGAAGAACTTTAATAATATTGAATTGACACCACTGTACAAAAGTGTAAGACCAATCACAACACTAAAATACAATGATACAATAGACTTATTACACTAATATACCACCTACACCATAATTATACTAATACTAATATACCAACATATACACCATAATTATTTTAAATTCCTCCCGCATATGCTAATCGAGGAAGAATAAATTATAAATGACGAAACATTATTTGAATGTAACATTTCTTTAATAGTGATATTTAAAAGTAGGATATTTTTAATTTCACAACACAAAACTCTATATATTTTTTTTCCAAGATATTTATACTTTTCTAATAAATTAAGAGTTATTTCATTAAGTTTGAAACTGGCTCAAGTCCATTTATAGTAATCAAAAACGCGTTATTTTCAATAAACAATGCTCATCATACTAATTGAATTGGTAAATTACATACTCTTAGAAACACAAAAACATTATACCACTATATAATTTCAAATTTATTAAAATGTTAAATATCTTGATTTAAAAATAAATAGACTTGGGCCACTTTTTAAATAAACAATTATTGTAACCATAATTTGAAACAACGCGTGTTTTTTTTTTTATATAAAAAAATTTAGGTTTAGAGTCGCATCAACTACGAGGTCTTTAGCGACGTACTGGAATTTTCTCTTTATATCTGGTCTAACAGTTGGGTAATTAACATTCTTAGGTAATAACATTCTTTTTGTTGTTTCTGACAGGTTTTGGTTAATCCGTATTTACTTCTTAGGTTTCAGTATTCATGTAGCAGGTGTTGGGTGGTGATTTGTTGGTTGCTGAAAGGTGGTTCTGTTTTGGTTAGGAGGTATTCGTGTGTGATCTTGGAGTGTCTGATTCGAAGTCTAGTCATAGCTATCCTTTCTTTTCTGCTCATATTGTTGTTTGGTATTTTTTGGTAGAAATGGTGTGCTGTATTGTGTATTTTGGTTCTATTTGTCGCAATTCAAATTCTGTTCCATTCTTCTCTTTCCGCTTTGGAAGCTAGTAGGTCTTGGCGTGGAATTGGGATGTTGGCTTCTTTTGTTCGGTCTGTTGTTGCTTCTTTGGCTAAGGAGTCGGCTTTTTCGTTTCCTCCAATTCCTCGATATGACGAGATCCAGGTGATTATTATTTGTTTATGGTCGTTGGTAAGTTCGGTGTATGTTTCCCGAACCATTTGTATGACTTTATGCTTTTTGGTAGTATTGGTGTTTGATATCGCGTTTATCAAAGTCAAGGAATCTGTGTTAGATTACCGCTGATTGGTATTTTGTTTTCTTGGATGTGTCGTGCTTCTAGTATAATAGCGTATGTTTCAGCAGTCAGGATGAATGTGTGGTTGGAGAGCCGTTGTTTTTTAGTAGTGTTTTCTGTGACGATTGCGAATCCGATTCTGTGTTTGGTTTTGGTCAGCGTCTGTGTAGATCTTATAGGTGTTGTTTAATTTCTGAAAATCCTGTTTGTGTTCTATGTTGCTTTTTCCACTTTTTTTTGTGATTAGCCAGGTCGGTGTTTGTTTCTGGTGTTTTTAATGTCCATGGGGCTATTTTTTTGTGGTTGCGTTCGATAATTGGTGTTGAAGTAATTTCTCTTGTATTGGGATATCCTCTTAGTCTTGTGCACAATGGTGCCGGGAGTCTTGAATTTCTGTTCCGTTGGTTTGTTAATCTGTCGGCAAAAAGTATTGTTGTATGCTGGGTTATTTGGTG
Source organism: Frieseomelitta varia (assembly GCF_011392965.1). NCBI lineage: Eukaryota > Metazoa > Arthropoda > Insecta > Hymenoptera > Apidae > Frieseomelitta > Frieseomelitta varia. The sequence goes on from NW_025110232.1 coordinate 363,590, forward strand.
TTGATGCTATTTTTATTGCAATAACGCGTGCTGTTTAATAACGAAACAGCTTCTACGGGTCATCGAAGAGCGACGTCGATTCGTCAGAATCAAGTCGAATCAGAATGACGTATCGGCGGCGATTCGAGAGAGGGATCCGAGTTGATGGAATCGATGTTGGCCGAGTGGCTTTGATAACGGCTGGAGGAAGCAGCCGTTTTCTTTCCCCTCTCTCTCACTCTCACTCTCTCTCTCTCTCTCTCTTTCTCTCTCTCTCGGAGGGGACCTCGTTGACAGCGACCATTTCTCGTCGACGAAATACGAGGGCCGATTCCGTATTATCGCCGCTTGTCGACGTCATTCCGCGGCTTTAATTATGCAACTGCCGTATCTGGCGGCAGCAACGGAAGTTTGCCATTTATTGCTTTCACCGCCGTTGAGTCGTGTCTCTTGCGCCCTGTACACGCTCTCTCCCCCGGCGCACATCTCGAACACAGATAACACTCGGCTTTTTCCGCCTCTTCAGACGGTGGCGAGTGTCGTTAATCCAGAAGCGAACAGAAGCTAAAATTCTAACCACGGTTAAAATATCCGGCGACACTTTTGCTATTTCTTCGATTGCCTCTTAGGTCGCAATCGTTTCACTCGTCATTTCACCCTTGTCATCGGTGTTTTACAGGGGAACTTCATGGAATAAAGTTTAATTAATCGAGAAACGAGAAACGATATAGGTCGAGACTGTCCGATTCGAGTGAAACGCTTTCAGAATTGCTACGTGTACACTCCCGTTGAAAAGTCTTGGTCTTAGGCTATTTTTGTTTTTAATATTCAGTACCTATCGTGAATGATCTTGTATGGGTATTTTATACGATATATATTATAATGATAAAACAATACAATATATTAATATATTGTAGTATTAATTTTACTATTAATATATTAACAGAGTTTTTATATTGTATGCATTGCAAATATAATAATTTATACGATGTATACTATAATAACACAATACAATATATTGATATATTGTAATATTAATTTTACTATTAATATATTAACAGAGTTTTTATATTGTATGCATTGCAAATATAATAATTTATACAATTTACATTATAATAACACAATAATACGATATATTGATATATTGTAATATTAATTTTACTATTAATATATTAACAGAGTTTTTATATTGTATGCATTGCAAATATAATAATTTATACAATTTACATTATAATAACACAATAATACGATATATTGATATATTGTAATATTAATTTTACTATTAATGTATTAACAGAGTTTTTACATTGTATGCATTGCAAATATAATAATTTATACGATGTATATTATAATAACACAATAATACGATATATTGATATATTGTAATATTAATTTCACTATTAATGTATTAACAGTATCTTTATATTGTATGTATTAATATGTATGATGAATATGTAAATATAATAATTTATACGATGTATATTATAATAATACAATATATTGATATATTGTAATATTAATTTTACTATTAATATATTAACAGAGTCTTTATATTGTGTGTATTGTAAATACAATAATTTATATTGCATGTTGCATATTGTGTATATAATTTATACTTTTATATTTTATTTATATGTATATTTTATATTATTAATATTGTGTTTGTTAATTATAAAATTTATAATTTATATTTAGTACTATTTTCATTATATTGTCCTAAGATTCCCTTACGGGGATATACTTGAATTTAATCGTGTTTTCAATATTATTATCACCTTTAATTGATAAAATTTGTGTTCGTTTTAAACATATTTAAATATATTTAAATATTGACATGATGTTCTGCAGCTTTAGGGAATTGTACCTGTTGAGGAATTTCGTTTATTTCCTTGATTTGTGGCACGACCGAAGTGTCTATTTTTCAAGAGAAAATTTAGGAAGAGGACTAAGGTTTCGTTGGCTCATTAGAACTAGATCGGGTTACTCGAAGATTGTATCTAGGCGTGTTTCAATAGCGTATAACTATTTCAGACGTGGCGAACTGGCGGCTCCCCCCCCACTATTTTGGTCGATAGGACGATCCCCTCCACTGCGCACCTCTTTCCGCTTTAACTCTGACTTAGCTCAAGTAAAAGGGGCAGTCCCTTGATAATAGAGTGTATGCAATATACCACATAAAATTATAGTCTTCGTTCTGATTTGTGTATCTTAATCCATCGAGTTGCACTTGTAACAGGTATTATAGTTTCGATTTGAAAGAAAGAACAAGCTGTCGTCTTACGGAATATGAATTTGAATTTTCAACTTTAACTTCAAACTGAAGATTAATAAATAATGATCAATTATATTTGATATTGATCAATATGAATGTTAGTTATGTATTAAATGCATTCAATGCTTTACATCTGACACATGTAACATGTGACATGTTAATGTTTACTGACGATTGAGAGAAAAAAATTGTAAGGCAGGAGTATTAATAGTTACTCTGCTAACACTTTAAAGTAAATTAGTATTAGTTAGTAAAATACAAGTAAAATAAATCCGTAATATAACTTGGTGAAATTAATTCTTTTTTTTTATATTTTGATGTTTTATTAAAACCTTTTATTAGAAATAGATGGGAAGAAACTTTTGGCCCACCGTATGTAACACTACTTGTAATTCACACTCGAACGATCGTAACGAGTTGATCGGGATACTGTTTATTTATATCTTGTTTGTTAGAACAACGTGAAAGGATATTGATTTCTGTTTTTCAAGAAACTACAAGTTTCAAGAAAATTATTAAAATTGAAAACCTTACGAACGAATAATGAAATCATTCACAGGTTAAACTTACAAAGTGTGTACACACCCCGTGGACTTTCGTACACAATAAACACAAACAAATGTTTGTTATTAATCCTCCAATGTTATTAAAAACTTGTAGAATGTTGAAAATAAACGGCACTAATACCATCAGGAATTGAAGAACTTCCCTCGCTTACGAGGATCTTTTTCTGATCATTGGATCCATAAAGTGAAGACTGGTTGTCTCGTTGACAACCTACGAGGAGAAAGTGCGTGCATTTGCAAACCAGATACGTCCTATAGGGAACTTTTCCTACAGATGCATGATTTATTCCGCCCTGTAATGGAATCGCGTTTGCATTCTCAACTGTACGTGGCACCGTGTACATTATACAGCCGTGCTGCATGTATTTGTTTTCATCAATAATTTAAAACGAATAAATAATTTCACGAATGTGCACGATGTTTCCTTTTATTTTGCACACGAAAACCGATGTATTGGCTTCGCGTTGTTTCACAAACTGAGTTTTCTCATAGTAGTAGTAGATGCGTTTCTATTCTGGAAAGCAACGTGCGTGTTTCTAGAAAATTTTTGCACGTGCTATGACGTTTAACAAAAAACAAAAATAAAATAATTATATTTACTATTATTGTGTATTTTGTACTATTATTACTATTTTTATGTACTATTATAAATATTATATTTACTATTATTATACATATTATATTTACTATTATTATATACTTTATACTATTATTACTATTTTTATTTAACTTTTAACAGAAAACAAAAATAAATTATATTTACTATTATTATATAATTTATACTATTATTACTATTTTTATATATTATTATACATATTATGTTTACTATTATTATATAATTTATACTATTATTACTGTTTTTATATACTATTATATATATTATATTTACTATTATTATTTTATATACATATTATTTTATACTATTAGTACTATTTTTATATACTATATATATATATTAGTACTATTTTTATACTATTAGTACATATTATATATACATATTATTTTATACTATTAGTACTATTTTTATATACTATATATATATTATATTTCCTACTATTGTATATTTTATACTATTATTACTATTTTTATTTAACTTTTACATACTATGACGTTTAACAGAAAACAAAAATAAAATAATTATATTTACTATTATTATATATTTTATGCTATTATTACTGTTTCTATATACATATTATACATATTATTATTACTGTTTCTATATACATATTATACATATTATATTTACTATTATTATATAATTTATACTGTTATTACTATTTTTATATACTATTATACATATTATACTTACTATTATTATATAATTTATACTATTATTACTATTTTTATATACTATTATATATATTATATTTACTACTATTGTATATTTTTTACTATTATACATATTATATTTACTATTATTATATATTTTATACTATTGTTACTATTTTTATTTAACTTGTACACATGATTTTGTACTTTTACATACCACGATGTTTAACAGAAAACAAAAACAAAATACGAAGAGAATGTTTTTGCTATTTTTTCGCAAAAATTTCTTTCGCCCGCGAAACATTGCGACCGCACTTTGTAGCATTTTTCCAACATTGTACAATTTCCCACAAACGTAAAATAACTAATACCTCGAAGAATCACTTGCAATTAGTTGGAAACTAAAAAGGATCAAAATTTGACGCGTAGGATATACCCGATACCGGGATACGTGTGTATAATTGAGATCATTAAAAGCGAATTAAACGTTCTATTATTAATAGTAAGCGAAATCCATCGCGGTTCAATTGGCACACAACACTAATAATATCTAAATCACGCGAATGATCGTTTCGTAATGATGGCCGATGGTTTGTTCGATTAATTGTTTAATCTAAACGTCTCTAATGAATAAATGATTACGAAGTACCATTGTCCCGATTGCATTCGAATTCAATTTGTGCTTACGAGCGGATTCGTGATTGGTCTCTGAACTCTTGATCTGCAATTTTAAAACGCAAAATGCGTGTAACGTCGGGGGGGATAAAACATAAAACATAATGCCTTCTATAATATTTGGAATGTCAATCAATTTTCAATTTAAATGTGTTTTCAAAAGTGTAAATTTACATAAAAGTCTGCAGTCTATTTATAATTGTGCAATTATTAATTTTTATCAATTTTTTATCAACGAACAAATATTTTCGACAACAGTTTCAAACAGGATAAAAAACGACAGTGCGTTAGTGTTGCGAGAACATTTGAATGTATTGCAAAGCTCGAATAACGCGGTAACATATTTTTATAAAAATTGAATAAATAGTAAACTATAATTCCACAGTTCTGGTGCACGCTGGTTGCGGATATTTTTCGTAAAATGAAATAGGATCGAATGAAATACGAATATTTACACGTCACCAATATATTAAAAAACATGGAAACAAATTTTTAAAGTAAAAATCACTTCCAAAAAAATTATTATATTTACGTTGGTTAATTACTAGTGTTAAATATATTATTATTATTTATTTTTACAATTGAAATTTAATTACAGTGTAGTATATTAAACGATTAGAAAGCCAAGAACCGACTGTTTCTCGACATCATGTTTTTTTTTGAAATATTTACTCTGTCATTTTTTACGAACACTAGCCAAGCCTGTTCAAAAATATTGAAATGCTTCTTATCAGCGAATTAAATTCAAATCTCGAAGATTACAACGTTTTTGAATATCTTCGATCGAAAACTTTTTACCAGAGATACAGTTATATTGTTTAAATTGTCGCACTTTCGTAAAACAAAATCCGAGTTCATTCTAAAGTCTGAAGCCTCTTCTTTCAAAACGCATCATTCATTTTGTTTCAAGATGTTTTCGACATCACGTAGCACGTGAGGAAGTGAGAACGCTTCTCTTTTGGAAAATGTGAATTGTAATAATATATACTAACAGTGAAAACATTTTTTCATTACTGAAAAAATCTACAACTACAATTCCATGCACGATTTCTTTTTTGTCATTTTATTGAACTTTGAATGTTCAGATTAGATAACGAAAATTCAAAAAATCGTAATATTTTCATACATCCTCATTGCGGAAGAGGACGCATCAATTTTCAACTCTATTGTAGATTCAGCCACGAAAAGAATTGTTCAATCTAGAATTTTCGAGAAGAGAAGTGTCTCCACGTGACGCAAAAACAAACGTTGCAATAAAATGAATGCTAGATTTTAAAAGCAGAGGCTTCAATCTTTCAATCGAAATTTATTGCTGCATTTATTTTACGAAATTGCAACAGTCGAAACATTTAGCGTACAATGTTAATACGAGTAATTTGGTTAACAAGGGTTAAATACTACGATCGTTTCAGGATTCGTATTTATCGAAATTATTTAGATACTATGAACAAGTAATTGGAGACAGTTGGAAATTATCACAATAAGTTTAAATATTTATAGTCCTTTATGTTAATTACAAATTGCTTCTTTATGGAGCAATTGCATATTTTATAAATAGAGCAAAAGTCATAATTTATATAAATTACTTTATTAACGTAAACTCGTCCCGAAATTAGCCAGTCGTTCCAGTTTTGATTTGAAAAAAGATTCAAAGAGAAATTCATCACGATCTACGGAATTCCTTTTTCACAGAACGTGCTCTTGCTTTAGATTTTTATTCTAAGGTTTCTTCCATTCGTTCAACCAACGTTAATTGCAGGTAATATTAACGTTATTGTATTACCACATCTACGTATGAATATATCGTACTGTAATTTGGATCAGATTACTGATTAATTGAGGCGAAATGTAAATTGTAAATAAAGCTGGTTTAGGTAGTTGCGCCAAAATCTATCCATTGAGAGGGTTAATATCCAATTTCACTAAACATGTACGTAATTTTGCAACGCAACTATTAGCGACAAGTAATTCGCGGCAACAGTACCTAATTATTAGGGAGAATGTTTGATCCACAATGCCACATCAAAAGATCTCTATCAAACTAACGTTTATTGTAGAGAAAGTTGAGAAGTAAAAAAAAGAAAGATTTTTATGTATAATTCAATATCCAGTACTTATTTACTTCATATAACTTTCGAATTCTATTAAACATGGAACCTAGGTCTACATTTTGAATGATATTAATTCTTGGTATCAACACTTCGTTTCGTTTTGACTAGAAAAATTTCTATCGATACATTTTTGTCGTGAAAATAAGCAAAAAAATTCTTAGTTCATAGAAATGAAAAAGAAGTGAATGAAAACACCAACGTTATATCATTTCACGCAATTTTCGAGTGTCAATAATGTTACATTAATACAACACACAGTTGCTCGCGAACATTTTTGTGAATGCATCATGCATTAATGTTTTTATTATTTCTTAATAAGTATATCGTAATATATATAATTCCTATTATTTTTCATTCTTAATATTTTTCTACGTTCATTAAAACGAAAGTATAAATGTTTACTATTTGAAAAATGTTTATTCCTATATTATATTATAAATTTTTATTATTTTGAAATTTTATTACTTATTACGTTAGTTTATTACATACATATACTATCACACATAGTTACTTATTTGGATACATTAATAAAACACATAATTGCTCGCGAACATTTTAGAGAAACTGTTTGTGAATGCATCATGCATTAATGTTTCTATTATTTCTTAATAAGTATATCATAATATATATATATAATTTCTACTATTTTTCATTTTTAATTTTTTTCTACTTTCGAAAGTATAAATTTTTACTATTTGAGAAATATTTGTTTCTATATTATATTATAAATTTTTATTATTTTAAAATTTTATTACTTATTACATTAGTATATTACATACATACTATCACACAAAGTTACTTATTTGGATACATTCATACGACACATAATTGCTTGCGAATATTTTTAGAGAAACTGTTTGTGAATGCATCATGCATTAATGTTTTTATTATTTCTTAATAAGTATATCATAATATATATAATTCCTATTATTTTTCATTTTTCTACGTTCGAAAGTATAAATTTTTACGATTTGAAAAATGTTTATTCCTATATAATATTATAAATTTTTATTATTTTGAAATTTTATTATTTATTACATTAGTTTATTACATACATATACTATCACACATAGTTACTTATTTGGATACTTTTAAATTACTAGAACATAAAATACAATTCGAATAAATCTTTGTCAATTTAATTTTAATATATATAGTTAAAAAATATTGATAAAAACAATAGCTAATATTGTAACAGTCAGAACTATGTCCACGAATGCAATGCAGTCATTCATTTGTTAACATACAACACTGAAATTCTAATACTTAAAACAGAAAGGATACTTGAAGATGACCAAGTTTCAGGAAGAAAAATCCTCTAGATTTTAACCGTAGATTTCTGACTTTATAAATGATCTATATCAATATTTTTATACATTTAATTATCAATAATTAACATTTATTTATTAAAACCTGCATACATACCGCACTTCGTTGTCAAAAGGAAGCTCGACGTTTATTTTTCTCCGCAGAGATATCGATAGTTCGCGAAAACACTGAAAGCGGATGATGCGTGTAAGCATGATTAATTAAGCGAGCACGATACGTCCGACTGATCGACTAATTGTCGATTCGTTGCGCGACGCAAATTGCTGTAACGAACCGTCATTCGCCGGTCTCGTTGGAAAATGAGCTTCAAGACAGAGGCAAATGCAAACGATGACGCCTTTCTGATTACATTCAGGCGAGAGCGGCAATTGCATCGTCCACGATGCAATTTGCTATGCCGCGATGCCAAAGGCTATGATAACACCCACCTCCAAGAAATTACCAGTCACCTTTTCCCAAGATATCTGGGAAATGGTTCGATAAGCAAGTTAAAACAGCTCAAGTTTTCCAATTGCGCTCGCCTCGTCACTTTCGACTCCTTTTGTTCCAATTCATTTTAATCGTAATTTTAATCTCATGAAATGTGGTATCTTCGATGCTTTGTCGATAGAGCGTGTCGAAGTGTTGAATTCTCCAATTTACGAAATGGTTGCGTCGTTATTTTCGAAATATTAATTTTCCTCTTAAATATATATATATATAAGTGTGCATGTGTTACAATTCGTTTGCAGATAATCATGCAAATTCATATTTTCTACGCTCTCAAAGCGAGTCTGTATCACAGATTACTTTCATTTTTGGGTATTTAGTGTATGTAGGTATTTTAGACTATTTTATAGTATTTTATGGTATTTTTGTGTATTTTGGTGTATTTTGATATTCTACGCTCTTAAAGGGAGTCTATTACAGATTACTTTCATTTTTGGGTATTTAGTATATTTTAGTGTATTTCAGTGTATTTTATGGTAATATTTTTGTGTATTTTTGTGCATTTTGGTGTATTTTAATATTCTACGCTCTTAAAGGGAGTCTATCACAGATTACTTTCATTTTTGGGTATTTAATGTATTTGGGTATTTTAGTGTAAGTTAATATATTTTATGGTGTTTTATAGCATTTTAATGTATCTTAGTGTATTTTAGTGTATTTTATGGAATTTTTGTGCATTTTTGTGTATTTTATGGCATTTTAATGTATTTTAGTGTATTTTATGGTATTTTGTGTATTTTTGTGCATTTTGATGTATTTTGATGTATTCTGCACATTCTTGAGTATTCTGTATATTTTTCATACTATTTTTGTTCGTTCAGAGTCTTTGTAAGTGTGTAAACATCTACCTTTAATGCATTGTTAGAAATAAGTAATCCATTTAAATAATATATTAATCTTATTAAATATATTAAATTCTTTCATTTAACATCAATTTTCTTTCAGATGTAAAAATCTTATGTCAAGTCTTCATTCTGTCTCGTGATTTCTGATATCAAAATTTTATCTTATACTTCGGTCTTGCTCTGATTTGAAGCAGAGAAAAATTAACCAATGGTTGAATTATAAATGATATCTTTCGTCGAAGTGTTTAATTCTTTCATGATTGATCAGAATGTAATGTCAGATTCTTACTTGTGAAATAATTATCTCTTGTATTTTAGGTATAAAAGTCTTCGCTTGAAAATATATTATGTACATGATGCATTATTGTATATAATATACAATGTGTGATCCAGTCATTTCAAGATGAGATAAATAATTTTTATTTGATCTCGATGTTTGCCGATATAAGTTTAACTACGAAATTTTGCAATATACGATTATTATAATATAATATAACTAATAAACTATATATACTATAATATAATTATATAATACTTATATTATAATATAATTAATAAATTTTTGAACCACTCTTGAGTTGTAATTTTATTTTCTCGCATCACCATCGCGCGTTAAACAAATGCACCTTTCCGTTTTCTAAAATGAGAAAAGCATGAAAAAGTTCTAACTCCTCGCCGCTTGTTTTCAGAAGGAAAATAAACCCAGAGAACTGAAGCTAAATGCAATGGCTAGACTGCAGACGTTTGCATATTTATGGGAAACTTAAAGATAGAAAATACGCTGGAATATACATTTTCAAATTGCTCTTACAATATTTAGTAGACGAAAGAAACATCTACCTGAATGTTATATTATTTATCATTTCCATGGAGACGTGAATTTACACAAAAATCCGTGGCTCAGTAACTATTTCGCATTACGCCAACGCGTTCGAGATTTTTATTTTACGTTTTTTGGTGTCGATGTCTCATTATAAGTTCCGCAGAACACGCTAATGTGTTTTTAATATCAACATGTCATTATAAGTTTGAAAGCACATTTAATAACAGGAAAAACTTTTCACCTGCTTCTCTAACTAAAAAACGTTTTTTAACTATAGTTCCTATCCAACGTGAATGTGTTGCAGTACGTGTATAACGAGCTATAAACAAATTAAACAAATTGAACATGTCAAATCGCCAGAATCGAAGGTTCATTTTTGAGGAACGAAATGAAAGAATTTCGTTTATTATCGAATACTTAGAGGGGACCCTTCTTTCGAATAACAAAGACTTTCTGAATATCCTATTCTTATTTGTTTGAGTAATAAGGAACAATAGATAAGAACAACAAAAGTTGATTGATTATGAGTTTGTATATTTTTGTCGTGTTAAATTAAAAGCTATTTTTGCAAAACCTTAACTGTACTGAAACTGAAGATGTGTACACTTTATATTTCAAAGGTGAAAAATGAAATCGACGCCTGATTGTTTAATACTGAATGTCTTTTTTTCTAAAATAAAATTTTGACCAGATACGTCTATTTGTATTAACGTCACAGTAATTATTCATATTGATTCAGTAGAGATTATGTCATACAATAGAGATGCAAACAGAATTGTGTAATTATGGATCACTTAAAACTTTGTATTTAATTTTACTTTTTTATTATTAATTAATTCACTTTCACACGCTATTTTTATATTTTATAATTATTATTTTTATATTTACTATATTTTATTATTTTGTATTACTATATTATTTTCACTACTATTTACTATATTTTATTATTTTGTATTACTTATATTATTTTTATATACTATTATATACATTATATTTACTGTTATTATATATTTTATACTATTATTACTATTTTTATATATTATTATATATATTATATTTACTGTTATTATATATTTTATACTATTGTTACTATTTTTATGTAACTTTTACATATAATTTTGTATTACTATATTATTTTTATATACTGTTATATACATTATATTTACTGTTATTATATATTTTATACTATTATTACTATTTTTATATACTATTATACACATTATATTTACTGTTATTATATATTTTATGCTATTATTACTATTTTTATATACTATTATACATATTTACTATTATTATGTATTTTATACTATTATTACTATTTTTATATACTGTCATACATATTATATTTACTGTTATTACATATTTTATACTATTGTTACTATTTTTATTTAACTTTTACATATAATTTTGTACATTAATAATGTTACTATTAACAATTTTACCATAACAATGTACATTAATAATCTTTTTACCATTTGCCATTTAAACGTATAAGAAAACCTCCAATCGATCATTTCCTTCCAAATTCTTTCATACCAGATTATTTAATAGTCAACGCGCATCGTACGCGTTTCGATTCGTACAAACGAGGTCCCATCGTAACACCATTTGTCAGGAACACGACGTTACTTTTCGACCAAACCTGACACACATCGAGATCTACGCTGGCTAAAAGCTTAAATTCCTATTGCTACCAATTGGAACGTGTTGCATTATGCATAGTTCTACTGCAGTTCATTATACGCATTCAGACCAATTAAATTATCGTTAGTCGGCTGTCAGTCGCCGTGTGCTTAGATGAACACGCTTGCACTCAGTCTGCTCGAGTACACGTTCGCCAACTGTATCCCGTAGGATAGGTGACAAAATAGGGTAGCATGAACAAAGCGCCAATTCCAGTCACACGTTAGCCGAGTCGTGAAATTATGCTTTCGAAAGATCAATTGCCGCGTGCATGTTCTTCAACACACGTGCTACTTCCGATCCATAGATCTGCATCTTTATAGACCTATCAACTAATTTTAGCAATTTCACGGATACGAATTGACTCTCCGTATTCGAGGATGAACTATCTCGCTCACGCATCGAACGAGACGTAGTTTATTTTCCAAAGTTGTGTTTCTGAATTGTTTTGTGTATCAGAAACAGTTTTGTAAGAATAGAAAAATCGCCGATAAAAGAGTTTTGATGGAAATACGTGTGAGGTGTTTCGAAAGATTGATGTTACGTACGAGATGCTTCGATCGTGGAAGCGAAGGAGTGAAAGGTTCGTGAGCGAGAAAATTCGTGATTCGATTGATATATACTGGGTATATCTCACTTCAATCTCAGCGAGGCTTATTAACTCTTCAGAGATCGCATCTGTGCATTTAGAAGTTGTTTAGATACTAAATTTCTGCTACCAGTACAAGTTAGTTTAACATTTTATAATTAAATTTCTGTAATTAAATGGAATTTATTAATTTAATTATATAATATTAAACTAACTTAATTTCATTATAATAAATTACATATTTATAAATTAGCAAATATTATTTATTAATATTATATTAATAAATTATATGTGTAATAAAATTAAGTTAGTTTAATATTGTATAGTGAAATTAATAAATTTCATTTAATTACAGAAATTTAATTATATAATACTAAACTAACTTCTATTAGCAGAAATTTAGTATTAATATAGTATTTTATTTAAGTAATTTAGTATTATTGTATATAAAATAAATTTAATATTAATAAAAATTAAATTAAATACATATAACAAATTTAATATTAATAAAAATTAAATTAAATATATATAACAAATTTAATATTAATAAAAATTAAATTAAATATATATAACAAATTTAATAGTAATAAAAATTAAATTAAATATATATAACAAATTTAATATTAATAAAAATTAAATTTAATATATATATAACAAATTTAATATTAATAAAAATTAAATTTAATATATATATAACAAATTTAATTTAATATTATATAATTATATTATATAGCGAAATTAATAAATTTCATAAATTAACATGTGAACATTTAAAAATCATCCAAAAATTATAATTATTACTATTACAATGTAAATCTATGGGAATTATTAGGAAGTTTGAGCTATCAACGTTAACAGTCATTAGCTGAGAAAGATTAAGCAGAGAAGAATTTTGCTCTGCGACCACTTTCTTGATTTTCTCGGAACAAGGATGGAGATCTGGCTCGTTTACTGCAACGAACCCTCCACGTTTGTAAGCGCGAACTCGAACGCGAGTGAGTTATTTAACGAAATTAGTATATTTTCGCTCGACAACGCGAAGAAGACCGTACGTATTTGTAGCATTTCTTTCGAGCGGAAGAGCTTCATCTCCGCAAATGAGACAGCCACTTCAATTTACCTTTGCATTCTGATTACAATTACCCCGGGGGAAAAAAATGAGAAAAAAAGAAGACACCTAATTCGGCACAAACACGTCGAGAGAGATCGAATTTTCAATTCCACTTTCCCAAGCAAGAGAAAAACCCGGCAAGACCTCCTTCGACTTTCGAAGCGAAACAATCACCGTGAAATAATAATTAACACCACTGTATAGGAACGAGAGAAGTCACGTGGGCTGAAAATCTTAATTAAAAGCGAACGCGCGATGAGAAGCGAAAAAATACTCGTCTCGCTGATCCGATCATTTGCATAGAAATAACGGGCGCGAAACGAAAGAAACAATAAACTGCTCATCCTAATCAAACCATCGGTAGTCCGGCGACTGAACGTACGAGAGAAAGAGAGAGAGAGAGAGAGAGAGAGAGAGAGAGAGGCCAGTCTTTTGCCTTTAAATTAAATTACACTCCGGGAGTGCTCGTATCATAAATACGCTCGCAATCTTTTCACTCGCGTATCATAGCTTGTTTTCGGCACGATTATCTCTCACGCAAATCGAGCATAGACCCACCTTGGCCGTAATTCATCGACCACCGTACGGGTTCGTGTTCCAAAATGGAGGAGTAATTGCCGAAGGACAGAGAGAGAGAGAGAGAGAGAGTCCAAGAGATACTACGGCGCCTTGGGAACGTGGCGAACATCTCCGTCAATTTAATAGAAATCTAGCGTAAACTAATGTCTCTTTGACCGATATCCGTGTGCCCGGCTCCTCCTAACTTGCCCGGATGATCGAAATCACGGGAGCGTAAGACGTTTAGGGTATACTCAGTGTCGGGTGATTCGGTGAATGGGAAGGTCGTTTTATGTGAAGAAAGACGAAATGCTTTTCCTTTCTTTTTTTTTTTTTTTTATCTATCATTTGTGTGATACACGTAGACAGATTGTGAATATTAGTTTTGAAAGAAATTTCGTCCTTTCTTTTTTGAACGAGCATATCGTTGTACTTAAATCTGTAGAGTTATTTCGTGTAAGAAATACTTCTGCAATTTTTGCAGTTGACAAAATGGTTAAAGTGTCCAAAGTTGGAAATATTTGTTTCTTTCTGCCAGATTTTCTCAAAAACTGAGAGCGACGAGGAAAAACGTTACTATAATTACTGTTATGTATATTAATATTATATAATTATTTTATATAATAATTATTATATTACTATTATTATATAATAATTATTATATATTATTATTATATTACTATTATTATATAATTATTATTATATATTATTATTATATAATTACTTTATATAATTAATACAATTTGGTGAATGGGAGGTCGTTTTACGTGCAAGAGTATGTGAAGAAAGACGAAATGCTTTTCCTTTCTTTCTTTTTATCTATCATTTGTGTGATATACGTAGACAGATTGTGAATATTAGTTTTGAAAGAAATTTCGTTCTTTCTTTTTTGAACGAGCATATTGTACTTAAATCGTATTGTATTTAAATCTGTAGAGTTATTTCGTGTAAGAAATACTTCTGTAATTTTTCCTGAAAAATGTTACTATAATTACTGTTATGTATATTAATATTACATAATTACTTTATATAATTATGTATATTAATATTACATAATTACTTTATATAATTATTACTATATTATTATTATATAATTATTACTATATTATTATTATATATTATTATTATTTATTATATAATTACTTTATATTAATTATTACAATTATCATACACCATACATATAATTATAATAATTACATCATAATTTTAAAGGATCTGCAGAATTATCGCAACTTCCACAATGAAAACATCAGAAGATGTTCAAACTTACCTTCGAAATTGATTCTTTTCAAAAGAAAAAAAAAAAAAACCGAGGAAAAATCTCTGTAGCATATTTTACCATAGTTACTTTACGTGAGAAATATTCACGTTTCAGCAGTTGAAACAAGTGTAATTAAAAACAAAACAGAAAGTATAAGATTTCAAAAGAAAAACTTGCATTTCCTCACGAAATTAACCCACAATATACGTATGCATATCTAGTTCCCAATACTCCACAAAAATCACCTACCAGTTACTCTGACGCGGATCCATGCATCACACAGTGTTATCAATTCCAACTTTACGAAGAACACGCACACACACACACACACGTACACACGACGTTCTAAATAACATGGTTATGAACAACAGTTTAAGCCCGGCCTGTCGTAGGCTTATTAACTGTCAATAAACGCGCTTGCGCGGTTAATTGGAGGTTGGAAGTTCATGCAAAACGGATTAAAGATAAAGGAGGTTAAACTGCGACCCTATGAAACGCTCGGTAATTAAGCACAAATCACCGTGAAAATTGTGCTCGTTACACGTAGCCGCCGCTCTTTGCCACGGGGAAAAAGATAGAGTACACCGTTTCTACGAGAAAGAGAGAGAGAGAGAGAGAGAGAGAGAGAGAGAGAGAGAGAGAGAGAGAGAGAGAACCTTTGCTTGCCGACGTTCAGAGCTTCCTCTCATATCGAAGATAAACGAACGAGAGAGGTTTCAATCGATACAAATTCTTTTTCCAGATGATGGTATATGGATCGTTGCTCGGCGGTGATGGGATGAGGCTGATATCGACTTGAACCGGTTCTACCACCACCATCGAGGCCACGGATGAAAGACTGTCTGTCGAATGAAAGATTAAAGCAAATCATCTTCGATTTCTATCGACAAACGTGAAGAACTGCTCTGTTACGCGGTCGAGTTCGTGGAAAATCCACTGTATAATTAATAATCGCGTGTATAACAGTTTTGGATTGCGATGGATGTTTATGATTCATACGTATTGATAAATTATTAAATGGGCCACAGTTTTTCGTACATACGTCGAGAAGCTGTTGGTTGGCAAAAATCTGTGAATTTCAATTTTAATTACAAAGTCAGGAAATATTTTTCATAATATTTATTTGTGAATTTCAATTTTAATTAAAATCGGGAGATATAATTTCGATTTTATATATATTTCTTAGAAAATCTGTTACAGACGAGGAAGAACAAAGGCAGTTTCTATTTTTCTATTCGTACTGTTCTTGTTGAAGTATCTTTAATTTTATTAAAGTACTCGATTTGAAATACGAAATATTAATATTAAGTATTGAATATTAATTTTATTGTGGTATTTGAAATAGGTCAGTCGTAAAATAGGTAGTTGAAACATGGTAAATACAAAATAGGTAATTTCGAAAGTATCGTTCGACGTAAATAGTTTAATACTTTTTTTTTTTTTTTATAAGGAACCACCTGCTCCATCGATGTAAGTGAAATTACATATGTGATTCCATTAAAAAAAAAAAATAGTACTGACGTCTTGATATCCCTTCTAGAAACAAACTGTACTAACTACCACCTCCTCAAAATAGAAACTAAAATATATATTTGAAACATTTTTCGAATAACGAACAGTTAGGAAGATAATTACATTTTACAGATTAAAATGGAGCACCCTGTATATGTATACAGCAATATGAACACACATATTATATTATATGGGCACATAATATGTCAGAGTACATGATACACAATGTTACAGTACTATAACATACTGTAAACAAAATTTTAATTTGTTTACAGTATATTTAATTTTAATTTTAATTGTTCAGAGATTAAAAATTAAATTGTTGTGCAAACATTAGCAGAAAACAATCAAAACTAAAAAAAAATCTAGTCAAGCTAACAGAAAGGAAACTTTTTAGCTGAATTCTGCTTTCTTAATCGTTAATTTGCATAAAAATTACAATGATAATTGTAATTACGAGCGCGCAATCATAACCAACAATGGCCAATTAATATTTACGACGCGTTGAAAGAAGGTTTTACATCAACAAAACATTCTTAAAAGTCAAAATTTCACCAGTTGGAATATTTCAAAAATTCTTTCCTAGATGCAGAACTTGGAGAAAAATTTCTCCCACGTTTGAACAGTTCAATAACGTATCGATTTCTCCATCGGAAGAATTACGTATTTTTCAGATAGTTTGTTCCATGAATTTTCAATAGATAGTTGCAACTCGGTGCTCATAAAATATTGACGAAACGTTGCCAACTGAAAGTCATTTTCCCCCTCCCCCCCCCTCCTTCTTGTAACTTTCAAACAACAATATAACAAGAAACGAAAAAAAAAAAAAGAAAGAACGAAATTCAGAGCGAGAGCATTCGAACGAGAACTCTTCATTTTTTAAACTTTAGAAGCACAACTAAAGAAATGGAAATTAAATACAAATTTATTTATTATCTACTGCATATTACTATAAATATACTACTTTAGACATTTCATACATTTTTCTTTTCCCCACATGCATCGTGTTTATTTTTATAACTTCAAATTTTCCATAAATGCATAAAAATCCGCAATATGTATAATAATACTGTTAAATGTGAGCTCTGTCCTATTAAATAATAATGTATTAATATTAATGTAATATTATTAATTAGTAACATAGAGGATTCATCTCTCTATTAGTGATTTTTCAATCGTTCATACAACAAAAGTTCAAGTTTAAATAAGTGGATGCAATCAGCGAGAGTTCATTTAATCGAGTTTCGATTCACACAAGCAGAATTTTACTTTATGTCTCTATTTGTTTTTAGATAAACTGTTTATGCAGTTTCATATTTTCATGAATTTAGTTAAAAAAAAAAAAAAGAAATAGAACCTAGGTGGAAAGTCATTTTGTTTATTAAATGTTAAAAAAAAATACTTTATACTTCGAATATTTCACATATTTTCACGGTGTCCGCGTTTTACGTGCATTTTTGCATTTTAAAATTTTCCATAAACGCATAAAAATCCAATAATCTATTGATTGTACGCAACCTAAAAGCGGAGATTTGTTTCAACTCTCAATTTTCGCAAATTATAATGTGCATCCTACGTAATTTTTTCAATTACTAGGTAATCTTTCAATTTCACATGAATCTATAAAATGGCATACAGAGTTATAAATAACAATAAATAATTCGTTCGTTCTCGTACGCTGTTATTTCATGCGAAAGTTGTTTGATTCCACATGCGAGAAACATGAGAGAATTTTTTACCACTCGTTTTTACATTATTATTTCCAGAAATTTCAATACGGGTGAAATTTTTTTTGAAATGGAACAACACGTGTCCATTCTTTTTTACTATTATCCCAGAGTAAATTTAACAACGCATATCCAAACTACATTTGATTAACAATTTATCGAACGTCATAAATATCAGTTGTTTTTCTACATTCACGAGCTCAGCCTGAAATAATCTATTAAAAGTTGTATTTTTTTTTACATGAAAATTGTCTCACTCCAAATTTGCATATAAAATGCAGATTTCGTTCGTGTGCTTGTCAAACATGCACTCGGTAGTTTCAAAAAATTCACATGAACATGATACGATCCATTACTTACTTTATAGTATGCTATAAAAATCTTACGTTCAGACTAATTTAGAAGAAGACCCGGATATATTAGACATATTTGTGCACGATAGTTTTTAGATCTCGAATTTCTCATTCTACATGTATATTTAAATATATTAATATTTCTTAATCCATCAAGGAGCAAGCAATAATTTATCAGAACATTACTAATTATCGTAATATCATAAACATTATATTAACGAGGAATATAATTAAAGCGACAACGATAAAAAAATTGTCGGCAATGTAAACTATTATAACTTTGTAAAAAAAAGAAAATCCACAGAACAGTCCACTTTGATGTTAAGTAACAAAAATTTTAAAAATTTGAAAAAGTTTTAAGAGTTCGTTGTAAAAAGAAAATTTCAATTCTTCTACGAGAAAAATATCATGCTCTTTCATTCGGTGCTTGAAATAAAGATTTATCATTTGAAAATAAAAGTACTAATTTTGTTTAATTCTGTTTGAAAATTAAGAACCAAGTAAAGTAAAGACTTGACCGCTTTAAGATGAGATCAAATGGATTATTATATGATATTTTTTACAGAATTATACAACAGTATAAATTACCGATTCCTCATCGTTTATTTGGCTGTTTCTTGTTTTCTTTAGATTTCATGAAATTGTAAAATTTGAGATTTTAGATGGGAAATAATAATAAAAAGAAAAAATATTACACGAATCATTGGAATTTATTTTTATGAAAGAATGTGAAAAGAATTGGTAACACGCAACCTTTACGGATCTGGATGGATCAAAATACTTTGGAGAGGCTGCACGATTTTTGTTCGATTTTTCGCGAATTGGCTCGAAAACCTCGGGTATCTGTGGCACACCACTAACCGCAGTGGCCTTCTAATGATTTTAGAATATTTAGACAGTGTCTTCTAATGATTCAGAATATTTACTCGCAGGCGAATTTTGCTGTAGAACATTTGATCATCGATAAATTGTTCATCAAATACCAATCAGTCACTAAACAGGTTGTTTCGTCTTGAAAAATGGATTGTCAATAATAAACTTGAAAATACAAAAAAAAATTACTGCTTGATCTGAAAAAATTTACTGAAATCTCTGTAAATGAAAACAAATAACTTGTAAAATAATAGTAACAGAGATAATGATGAAAAAAAAAACTTTTATCACATTCTACTATATTTCTAGAAATACAGTGGAAATTTTTGACAGCAGTGTTAACCCTTTACAACAGAAATTTTTTGATAAAATTTAATTAAACATCGAGCAACTTTTATACGTAACATTTTCGATATGAAAATAATAACACGGACATGTTATATTTATTTTCTTTTCATTTGAATCCCATGGAATTATGCAAATTCGTCTATCGACGTAACTAGAAAATTAAAGCAAAAGTTCTAAATTAGGTAAATTTAAACCCCATGGTACAAAACAGTACGACATAATAATACATGCACACGTTGCTTCTTTAAAAGTAACTCCTTCAGCGAAGTAACCTCATTCGTCTAAGGTTCCGTGTATCGCTTAACTGTCACAGAAACCATTTGTCTATTTTCTTTTACTTTTTTCTGTTCGTACCAAGAGACGAATAACCGTGGAATAAGTTATTATTAGACTGGCGGACTTTTACTTAAAAGATAAAGTATACAGAACACGCGTAATACATAAAATATTATAATATAATTAATAGAAATAATTATTAATATATTATACTACTATACTACTAGTATTATAATTAATAGTAATAATTATAATATAATAGTAAATAATTATTGATTAGTATATAGAAATCGTAAGATAAATTATAGATAAACAAACTAGTAAAGCAAGTTAACTAGTAAAGTTAAATTAGTAAAGTAAATTGTAGCTAAGTAAGCAAAGTAAATTATAAACGGGTAGAAGTAAGTAAGTCACAATTAGGTAAACACGTGTGTAAAGTAAATTATAATAAAGTGCATGAGTAAACGAAGTAAGCCATGAAAAAGCGAGCAGATAACAAGTAAAATCGTGAATAACTGAGTAACTATCACATAAATTACAGTATCTACTTGTGAGTAATTAATTCTCTAAATTCTATTTATATTATATTTATATATTGAAACTTTTAAATCCTATTCAGAAAACTATGAATTTACATATCTAAGTAACAACCCACCATCCCGTGAATATTAATTAATTCCTCAACGCTTTCATTTCTATCTTTCGATACTGAACTATCTGCTGTTTGAATCGATAAGCCGACAGAAATTCGTCCATTAATCTCTCAACGGCAAGTTGACCGAGACTTTGATCGACAGAAATTTGTTCAAACATTTCGCCCCCCCCGGATCGATCGGACGACACGCCATTGATACATCCACGCGAAGTTAATATTTTCAACGCGATTCGCCGGCTATATAACTGATAATTGATATCCACGCGAAACGGGAGACTGGAGTAATTTATGGCTGGGTACGTTCCACGATTCCTGACCGAAAAAAACAAAAAAAAAAAAAAAAAAAAAGAAAAAAAACAGAAAAAAAATAGAAGAATTTGGCACCGTTTCAAATCGTTGTAAAGTTAACCGAGCTCGCGCAGATGTATCGACATTTACTGGTTGGCTGCGCGCGCGATTCCCTTGATAAATTGCACGTTATTATTTCCATGTCAGCGTGTATGTTTATACGATAATAAATGCACGCCCGTACTCCGGGCCCAGTTGTATTAAATTCCAGCTTGAAAAATCCGGATTTGAAGGATTCTGACTGACAGCCAGCATGATGGATGTCTCTCTGCTTTTAATTGTTTGTCTCATTTCGGTTCGAACGATTTCGAAGGTGAAAAACCCGGCGTACGTCGTAACCAATCGTAACCAATCGTTCCGCGTTTTAACAAACTCGTTCGATTCATTGAGGATTAAATTTATTGCTCAAAGATTCTTTTTTTTTTTTTGTTTCGTTTTGTCTAACGAGATTTATATAACGTCGATTTACCTGGAACTTACCTGGAACTGGGTATAGCTTTCGTCAAGGGGATAGGATCGGACCAAGAAATAGATGAAGTTTGGGAATACTTCTGCCGATATTACTCTACTAGATTAAACTTCACGGATCATTCAAGTCAGTTAAGTTAATCGAAACTGTGATAATCGATTCAGGTAATATTAATTTAGCCATTTCGAAGAAAATAAAAAAAAAGAAATTGTTAAATTCATCAAACCTCTATTGTGAATGTGAAATCGTGAACTGGATGAGAGATTAGTATACGCACGAAACAATGTAGAACATTTCTGCAACGAGAGAATTGAAAATTGCACGAATTTCTCGATCGGAGCACGATCGAGTTGAGTTTGATTAGAATTACCGTGAGATTTTCAATCGTTTAGGCGACACAGTCGGTCTATAAGCGTTTGATCGTGGCCAACTGAAACAATGCATAATCTATTACATATTGTGCGGTGGCACATTATTGTCCTGTCAATTATTCGTGGGGAATTATTGTTTAATAGCTGCTGATCGCTCGTATTATTTCGTTGGACGTTACCGTTCGGTTTTATCGGCACCGATAAAATACAGTTTATGCTAAATTGCGCTACGCTATTATCAGTTTGATCCCTCGCAGTGACCTCGTTCCAAAACTACTCCCTTTCATCACTTTCGACGAGAAACTCTCCTACGTATCCCGTAACTCGAAATACCAGGACAGTGCTAGTAAATTACTTTGTGTTTAAGCCTCGAATTCTAAAAAAAAAAAAAAAAAAAAAATCAATATCATCGTATATACGTGAAAATGATTGGCGAACTGTGGATGTGTTTAAGCAAATTGAAATGTTTCTTAAAACAGCTTGAGAAACAAAACTGAAGCTGAAGATTTGTTTCATTAAATGATTTTATACTCTGTGTGTCGTCAAATATTTGTATTTTTGTATTATATTGTAATATGTATTATGTATTTTTATATTTAATTATGTATTATGTACTTTTGTATTATATTGTATTATGAATTATGTATTTGTGTATTATGTTGTATTATGTATTTTTGTATTATACTGTATTATGTATTATGTATTTTTGTATTATATTGTATTATGAATTATGTATTTGTGTATTATGTTGTATTATGTATTATGTATTTTTGTATTATATTGTATTATGTATTATATATTTTTATATTATATTGTATTATGAATTATGTATTTTTATATTATATTGTATTATGAATTATGTATCTTTGTATTATGTATCTTTGTACTATATTATGAATTATGTATTTTTGTATATTGTATTATGTATTATGTATTTTTATATTATATTGTATTATGTACTTTGTATTATATTGTATTATGAATTATATTGTATTATGTACTTTGTATTATATTGTATTATGAATTATATTGTATTATGTACTTTGTATTATATTGTATTATGAATTATATTGTATTATGTACTTTGTATTATATTGTATTATGAATTATATTGTATTATGTACTTTGTATTATATTGTATTATGAATTATATTGTATTATGTACTTTGTATTATATTGTATTATGAATTATGTATTTTTGTATTATATTGTATCATGTATTATGTATTTTTGTATTATATTAATTATAATAATATATAATATAAAATATAATGATATTTGTATTATATTAACAAGTTACAATGTTTATATTTTATTTAAATCATTGCATATTTTATATATGTTTTAATATATTTTATACGTCAACGAGTATTTATATTTATATTTATATTTTATTTATTTTTCTAATCATTTTATATTTTCTGTGTTTTGAAACACATTTTGTATGTCACAAACACTACACTCTTATTAAAAATAATTTCATATCCCTCTATTCATTTTTTGTAGCTTGAAAATCACACCTCGCGCGAGAAATAAAATTCCATTTCCGCACGTTCGTTTCAAAATTGCATCATACATCCGCGACGCAACAGGAAAAACTATGAAGAAACTATGAGAACGATCGATTATAAAAATCTCATTTATTTATTTTCATCATTTGATTAGTAGAGAGCAATGCATGTATAGAAGAATTTTTATGTACTTTTTATATATTATAGAATATAGGGTGCCAATATTTCAGAGAATAAATTTACTTATTATAACAAAGAACAATGTTATTATAATAAAGAACACTGAAATAGTTGTAATTATTTGCAATATACGGAAAATTGGAATGAGTGAATTCAATGCTCCTAAATACGTTCTAATTAATTATGTTTGATCGGGAATAGTATTGTCAGGAATAATATACTTGTGTATATATTTACTATGAAATACTGGCTAATATCTTTATGAATCATTCTGCATATAACGCGTTATGTATTAGTTATTAGATTATGTAACAAGTTCGTTTGTCTATCGATCGTACATTTTGGAAAATATACAAAATTATATAAAAATGTTGCTTATGACAAACTGTAATTATGAACAACAATTAAATACAAATAAATGTTGTTCATAATTAACACAATTATTTCTATTGTTACACAGAAGAAAATATGGAATTTACAATATATACATATATACATACAAATATATATGAAAAGTAACTATTAAAATATTTATTATATCACTAATATCGGAATAGCTGTTTCACTATTTCAAGAACCTATTTATAATCGTAGAATAATTTGCAAAACGTGAAAATACACATACGAAATTTTTTAATAAAAGTTCAAAACAATCACTTGACCTATCTGAAACGTATAAACATGATTAAATAGACTCTATCATAAAATTAATGATCTTTTAAAAAAATAGGAATAAACTTATTATACAACCTAATTTATTGCCCAGTACAGACGGTTCTCGACTTTCTTACATATTTCCTATTGTATTTAAAAGCATCTTGACAAATTGTTGATCATCATGAAAAAATATGATCCCAATGGAGAGTGTATATTTTATGTACGAAGGGCAAAAAGACACAATAATGTGTCTTCTCTTTACAGAACTCTTTATCAAGAGAAGAAAAAGAAGAGTACAATTCAACTATCTATATTTAACAAATTTATTATATATAATCATAGTCTATTTATCTATCTATTTATATTTAATCAACTATCTATATTTACAAATTTATTATATATAATTTATTTATTATATATAATCATAGTCTATCTATCTATCTACATACATCTAACTATATATTTATAATCAACTATCTATATTTACAAATTTATTATATATAATAAATAATATATAATTTACTTATTATATATAAATTTGTAAGAAAACACCAGATGCTAATCAATCAAAGTGTTATTTATTTATACATTAAAAGATAAATATTATTAGAAACAGTTTTTGATATTTTCTATTCTACATTGCTCTGCTTTCGTGTATTTCAACTTTCGTACACATTTTAGGAACCAATTGGGTACCAAAATCGAGGTACCATTTTATAAATACAACTAAAGTAGCAGAACCTAGATGAAGATGCGTTTTACATAAGACAAGTTTATTTAGCTTTGTCTCGTTTAATTTATTTATTAGTTTACAAGGTAAGTTCATTGGCTAAATATTGCATATAACAAATGACGTTTCACGCGGACATACTCCTGAATCGTGTGTTCTCGTAATTTCAAATTTCCCATAAATAAATACGTGAAAATCCGCAGTCTAACAATTACCTTCGGACAACGGACAATGGACCGTGTTTGTAATAATAAATTCCATCCCCGAAACAAAGCGTCGAAAATCCCGTTAAAAAGATTCGGGGAATTGAACGAGCGCGGATTACTACTCGTCGGTAACATCGATCTCTGCACAGAGCAGCAGCTCGTCGCCGGTTTTAATACGGCGGGCACGTGGTGTTTTGCGTCGAAATTCAATGTTTTCCGCGCTCTAAATAAATTCCAGCTGTAACAATACTCTTTGCCGCGGTGTGAAACGGCGAATGATTTTTCCGCATGAAAACTGCCCTGACAGGGGGACATACATACATATGTACATGCGCGAAAATACGGTCGCACACGATACTTCTGACTTGTCACCGGACCGAACCGTGTACAGCAAAGCTTGCCGACCGGTAATGTAATAATTCTTGCACACGCAGCGGGAAATAAAAAAAAGAAAAAAAGAAAAAAAGAAAAAAAAAAGAACGACACGAGTCACGCACCGGCCCCTCCGATGGAACTTTTGTGCAAAGCAATTTGAATATAATTCCCCTGCTATCCCGCGGAATCTGCTTCGGCGACATTACGTGCCGCAAATTAGCTTTGTCGGTAGCAATACGTACTTGGAATTAATTCTTCCTCGAATGGAATTTGTTAGGCGAAAAGAAAGATTCGTGCACCACATTTGTTTGCCATTGGCAAAGTCCGAGAATTTTGAAACGAATTATTCAGGCGATATCTTCCGTTTCAACCTGTTATTCATTTCGTTTATTCAACGTTGCTGTTTTATTTACTTCGTTTGAGATTTTTCGTATTTGTCGTTCGAGTCTCCTTTTCTCGGAAGATAATTCTTGTATTGCGGCGCGAAACGTATATACAAAAAATTGTTACTTATATATATATAATATATAAAATAATATATAATAAAATATAAATATATAAAATAATGTATAATATAAATATATAATAAATATATAAAATAATATATAATGTAATATAAATATATAAAATAATACATAATATAATATAAATATATAATAAATACATAAAATAATGTATAATATAATATAAGTATATAATAAATATATAAAATAATATATACTGTAATATAAATATATAAAATAATATATACTGTAATATAAATAAATAAAATAATATATTCGCACTGTTCTGCAAAATTATATGTTTTGTTCAAGATTGCATATATTATTTTTATATTATTGCGTCAACAACTATTTTTACTGATTGTTATTATTACATTATCGTATCGTATGTTATTTTGTGTTCAGATGAGATATTGGAATTCATTTAATTCATTTAATTCTATTCTTATTTTGAAATAGACTTAATTCTTATTTTTTGAACAAAAAGTAATCAATAGACTGTGTTTGAGAATCTACAAGCCTCAAAACTTGCTGTTCGATTTTTCTTCGCCAATCTACTGAACTTTGAATATCGAAAATGATACAAAACCAATTGCGAATGTTACAACCTCTTGAATTTTCATTATCAGAGCTCAATAATCAAAGTCTAAAAAGAAATCGTACATCAAGATTTAAGAATGTTGTAAAGTGAAGATTTAAATCTTCAAATTCACTGTAAATACGCAGGGTGTATTTCACGAAAGCAAGATTTCACACGAATATCTTTCCTATTAATGATAGCACGAAAATGGTCCCTAACGTAATTTAAAAAGACAAATCAGACGGGAAAACTATTTTTTTAAAAGTATCATTTTTTAATGTCTTTTTTTCAAGATCACTGACATTTTTTTTTTATGTAGGAAACGCGTATTTTTTTTCTACTGCATCACGTATGTAATTTATGAAAAAATATATTCAGATATATCTATGAGATGACCAATGACCTTCAATTTTTAAATCAATATATATATATATATATATATATATATATATACGTACATGAAAAATATTTTTCCATGTTTCTACATACTCTGACAATTTCTCTACTCGCTGATTAACGTGAAAACATTTTGAAACAAAATGAACAACGCATTTCGACAGTAGAGACTTCGAGCCTCTTTAAAATAAGTCCAAGTTGTACAATTTTTTTCTTTTTTGTCTTATAAAATTACAACAGTTTACACTCGTGTTTAATGTCCGAATATCAACGAGAGTCACCGTGTTTCATTTTTATTCGAAGAAACCACGGGAACTTTCTCGATTAACGTTTCCGATAAAATTCAGCGCAATATTTCTAACGAGCAGAACGCATCGATGGAGAACGTTGCGCAGATTAACGGAGATACGTCGAAAAGTTTTACATCGTTGAAACCGTCATTTGCAAACTTTTTTCCCACCGCGTGTTCAATCGCGTTTGTCGTTAAATTTTACTTTATATACAAGCAGCTCCTCTCTTCGAATCTACATATCGATTTGCATTTATTTTTATTTATTTTTCTCTTCTTTTTTTTTTTTTTTGAAAGCAAAACGAGTGGGACGTAACACGAGTTTCGCGATGACGCGCGATATTTATCGTCGAATACCTCGCGCACCGTCAAAGAGGTATAATTACGATTCTCTGATAAAAGTAATAATAACGTTTTCGATATCGAAACAAATCAATCTACACGTATTATCGTAGATTGATAAAATCTGCAGAATTGAAACTTGGAATACACGAAGCGTAATCAAATGAAACTCCTTTGAACGAATGAGAATGCTTGTTGCGAAACATGAGGAAAACGTTCGAAGATGTACACACATGTTCCTGATTGTTCTTTGGATTAATCGCGACGCGATGAGAGATGAAACGATCAAACTGCAATGGAGCTTGATCTACAGGCAAAACGAAGGATAAAAAGTGTTATATGAAATTTGTCAACAAATACTTTGTTGTGAGATGATGAACGAAAACATTGTACAGAATGTTTGCAGTACGATTCGAGGGCGAAATTCAACGGAAGTGGAAATTTACGTGGAAAATTAGGGCGGTGAATTAAGAATTCAGTTTTAATTAAAAAGTCAGCGAAATTCTTAGACGCTTCGCAGCGTAGCGGATTTCTCACGGTAAATTTAAAAGTGTAACACGAAAAAATGAAGAAATTACGCAAAAATTAAAATATTTGTTATTTAATACTTAGTTGATGAAACAATTTCCATTTTAAACAGCGATTTCTTTAAGAGGTCAGGACAATGTGAAATTTTCAAATATTCATTTCTTTTTTCTTTTTGTTCGTTTTAAATAGTGGTCTGAAGTCTTAGAAATAAGATAGAAAAGGTCCTAGCCTTTCTAAAACGACTTGTTTTGGTGTATAATAATAAATCAGCGGATACAGAATAATTGAATTTGCATCACTGTTTACAACTTTAAGTAATATTACAAAGTGTAAATCGTGTGATTCGAATATTACTTTTGGTGAATCGAATATTAGGGGACTTGGATTTAATTTAGTTGTGAATTGTAAGAACTGCGAGCCGCGATATATAAGTAGAAAAAAGTAAGTAAAGGATACACATGAAGAGTGACGTTTCTGAAACTTTAAACGCGTTTTTCTCGAAACTAGGTTTTTAGAAACGATGTGCAAGATATCTCGGAATCTAATCAACCGATTACTGTGAAACTTGTTACGTATCTTTAGCGTAACATTTACTAGGGATTGGCGAACGAACATTTTTTAATTTTTAACAATTTCGAAAAATATAAACAAAGAACGTAGAAATTCCTGGTATAAATTCGATACATCAGAAACAAATAGCTGCTATTTTCATAATTTTCACAAAAATGAAAATATTGGATCGTCAATTCTTAGAGAATATTTACTTTTGAACTTTTCTTGCCTTTTTGTTGCATGCACACATAGATAGACAATGTAAAAAAAAGTTATGTAAAATGATGCCGTTAAAAAGATAAATAACTGCCATCTTTTTTCTCTTTTAATGTTGCTTTTTACAGTGCATAATGTGTTAAAATAAACCACATAAAGCTCATGTCAATCAAACACGTAGCTTTTCTTTTACTAGCCCTCCAAATTATTCGTAACTTTTAGACTCGTCATACTGTCCTGTCCCTCTTAATTACGTTCATAAAAATGTAAAAGTGCATAAAAATCCGGAATCTAATCGTTACAAGTTCAAAGTGAAGAATTAAAGATACTAGACAATCATTGTTGAGCAATTCTATCGAATTAAATTTAATGCGTTATAATTTTAGTTATAATGATAACAATGTAGAAAATTGACAACGCTCGTACGGAAAGGAAAACACGAAACTTTTGATAGAATTTCACTACCCACTGTCCAATTATTTATGCACGATAGCGCATGTCCCAAAGAAAGTACAAACTGTCCTACTGAGAAATAAATATTTAATTCTGAACAGTCAAAGTTCCGGTGATGTGTTTTGCTACGTTGGTCAATATATTCGCCAAATGTTTTCCACGAAAAGTGTTATATTTGGCCTCCTTCGCTCCCGATGGAATGCACACGTTCCATAGAAAATTTTTGAGCGAATTCTGTAAAATTTGTACATAGAATTTTGTTCGATGAAAAAGTGTGCTAGTTTCCAATAGCGTCTCCGTAGTAAACAGTTTTCGTCTAAAATAATCTATCTTTCTACAAAGATCATTTGCGATTCTTATCTTAAGTCAAAATGTCTATCATAATTGAATGTTTTAAACGACTATATCGAAAAGATTGTTTACAAAATTGTTTTACATCTTATCACAAACAGATATTTGTGATAAGCTTTTATAGATATTTATCATAAGCTTTTCATCTCTAAATTTTATGTACGATATCTTTGTAGTAAAAGTTTACATAGTACTTTATCGCTTATTATTATTACTATAAATTAAATATATTTATTAGTACTAAAATTACTGAAAAATCTAAAAATTTAATGACTAACTCAATGAGAAGCATGTAACAAATTAACAACTCTGACATAATTATCTATTTCTGAGCGTCCAACAAGTAAACCAATTATTTTATTACTGATTGTCAAAGAGTTTCTCTTTAAAACTGCTAACTCTCACTTCTAAATATTTTAATTCAAAATTGCATCAACCTGAAAATTGAAAATACTAGAAATAACGCCGCTTCTTTTCTAAACTGCGCTACATTTGGAAACGAAGTTTACGTCCAATTATATAAACCAAGACAGGAGTCCGAGCAAACAAACTGAGAAATAACGACGACATTAAAATTTGTTACCTCAATCTCGTTACGAAAGTATCACGTGTTGGATATATGAACGAGCATGAGAACGGAAATTCCGTATGAGCGATAAAGTTGCGAGAAGTGTGAAAGAAAAATGCGCAGACAACTGAAGAAAGTTTGGGATAGACGTGACTACGTGTTTCTTAAGAATGTTTGCGAAGTGCACCTGAAGAGAAAAGAGAGGGGCAGAGAGAGAGAAAGAGTTTCCCGAAGAAAATGTGGATAAAAGAAGTTTCAAAGTAAAATCGAAGGGAAAGCGTGCACGAAGTTGAAAGATCAGAAAATCGACGGAGAGTTGGTTATGTCGTATCGCGTTCTATCGTAAGAAATTCAATTCCGTCGCGGAATGCTATTAGCGATTACGATAATTCGAATCTCCCGACTCGGTGAAAATTCGAATCATTTCGAGTACGATTCGACACCTTGGAAATCTCGATTTAGTTTCATGTTCTGAAAGACGTTGATTGGTCCTTGGATCTCGATAATCCCGGATATTTTGAAGCTTTTCGTAAATGACGTATATTGAAAATCTGACATTCAGTATTTTACAATCCATTTTTCAAATACGTAACATGTAACGTGTAAATTACAGAAACAATCTTTTCTAAAGAATATTACAATAATAATCATGAGAATACGATAAGTGAATAATTATTGCAAGATTATGATAAGGCAAGGAATGTTGTTAAGAAGAAAAATAAAATAGATTAAAAGTTATGAAATAAATTCTATTATTGAGTAAACTTGTAATATTTTATTTCAACCGTCAAAATTATTGAATGAAATTGTAATTGTTTTCTAGATTTTGTACCAATCATTGAGGAATTTTTGTTTTCTATCTAAATGCGTATATATGTATATATTGTTTGTAGTATTATAAATAAATCATAATTAAATAAATCATAAATATTAGTATTGTGAAAATAAGTTGAATTTGTTTCTTTAATTTTACTGAATTTCACGATAATAACACTGTTTGAATCGAACCAATCAAAAAGAATTTATCCAATCTTTTATCGCTATTCTCAAGATTATCGAGATTTTCGAGACTTTCAATATTTGATAAGACTATCAAAACTTTCAAGAATTTTAATCTTGAAAATTATATTCGAAACAATTCGAACTCGTCGTCAAATAATATGAAATCAAAGTTATTCGAAATATCTTAGAATCAGACTTTCCAAAAAAATCTGAAAACCATCAAAAGTTCCAGCATTGGAGTAGTAGAAAAATACTAAGACATTGAAAGTTACACAACTGCTATAGAAAAACGCTAAAATTTCTTGTATTTTATGTATATTAGAAAAAAAAAATATAATAAAAATGTGATAAAAATACAAAATAATACAATAGTGATGATTGAAAATGAGAAGTAATCTTATAGATAGTTTTTAGTTTTTATATATTAAATTTATAATTTAATATATAAATTTGTAGTATTTATATATTATTCGAATCGTATTCGAAACGATTTAAAGTATTCGTCAACAAATATCGCATAAAATTACACCTGCTTTTTTGTTCCAATTAAAATTAGCTTCATACTGGCAATTTTAAAATATTTTATTTAATATAAAATTAGCAGGAAAAGATTATTAAACTAACAGTTTCGACTTTGATACAGTTACTAATCATACGTTCTCAATAATACGAATGAAGTTTTACAAAAATAAAATTTATTGAAATTATTATTAATACACGTGTAAATAAATATTTTTCCCGAAAAGAAAGAATCGATCGCGTTCATTTATACCTGGCTTCTCCTAAATAAATTTACCACTAAGAAAGTCAAAGTTACATTTAAAATAACTCACGCACGTAAATTATAACAATCAATCGATTAATTAATTAACTGACACCAGATGTCATGGACTCTATGAATCTTGCCACTTCATCAGGTCAACGATGAGACAGTCTAGTGAAATCAAAGAGGCACAGAAAGAAAAACGAAAGAAAAAAATGTAATATAATACATAGACAAAGTCGATCCAAAGTGCTAGAAACTCAGTTTCTCTTCAATCCCGTAGATTACGACACCATCAGGACACGAACTCACGGACACGAACAATTCGATGTGGATGGAAATCCTACGAGACGCTTGATTGGATCAAATAAACCTTCCCCACGCGCGCGGAACACCTAATTTCGATCCAGATTGCCAGTTAATAGGTTTTGACAGGGAACGGCTGAAATTGTACATATACCCTATAAACTAGTTACACACAGCAGGTACGATATGAAACGTCAGAGGAGCTCGTAACTGAAATTCCAATTGGCAACGATTGCGCCCCGTCTAGGCTCTGTTCGAGTCTTTTAACCCCTTGCGCTGGCAGCTGGTTCGCGGACCGTAACGAGTGACCGTACACAATAATTCGTCGCTTTCTTTTTCGTTTGAACTCGTCGGTGTGATGTCGCTGGATAGAAATTATTAAAATGCAATAAACTTGGTCCTTCGTTTTGCCTGGATTACGTATACTAATATATATAATTAAATATACTAATATATATAATATATTAATTAAATATAATTATATATAATATAATATATTAAATACTAATATATACTAATATATATTTTACTATATATTAAATACTAATAAATACTAATTATTATACTAATATATATTATATATATTATTATTATATATTATATATATTAATAAATATACTAATATATATAATATATATAATTAAAACTGAGAAAATGTTGCAATTTTAGGATAAAAAATTCTCGACGTGCATGGCACTTTCTTTGCGCATTCGATAGCCGATTTTTATAGTAGATTTTCACTTTATCGGACGTTATAGTTTCTCAAGTTGTTTTGATGGATACTGATGGAGGGAGATTATGAGAGATCCAATAATTCGATAAGAAAGAAGTCGCCGGTTTAGGTTTAATACTAGGAATTAAATACTCTTAATATTCAGACACATTGTAAAATTCTGCATTTTCAAAAAAAAAATAGACTCTGAATGTGCTTTGTTGGAAATTAATTTAGTAAACGTGTACTTGATAAATTTTCAAACTCTAAATCTTCCCAAAAACGAAGCATCTTACAAAAAGAAATTTTACATTTCTGTCTTATTTTCTGTCATTAATTTTGTTTCAAAATTAACTAAATTCAACCTATGCTTAATCAACTTTTGAACTCGATTTTCTCAAAAACCAAGCCTCGAACAAAAAAATTCCCCTCTATATTTCTTAGTTTTTCACAAGAAATCGTCTACCGCCTACTTTTTTTAACAAAACATCAAAATGTAAGAAAAAATTTTATTTTATTAATTTTAAATTAATAAATTATTAAGGAAATTTAGAAGTCGAGAAAATTTCACACAATTAAGAAAATTTTATTAATTTTAAATTAACTTTAAGGTCAAACATGATTTTTTCATCGTGTTTTAAAAATTATTTCCTTCGAATGTTGATCGCCAGAGCGATCGCAATTGTGCTCTTTTCTCTTTTAAATAGAAAGTAATTTTTAGCCCACCCTGTATATAACATTCCGCCTCATTCCGTATAAAATAATACTAAATAATCAGAGTGAATCAGTCCCTAGTCAAATCAAAACGTTTTCAAGGGGAGTGTACATGATCGGCGCGTTATTTAACGCTCTTAATCTAGTGTTCCGGTGGCAAAAGAGGGTCGAAAGTGAAACTGAAAAGCGTAATAAGATATTGTGCTTCCCTGCATTGTTCCACACAATTATTTTAGCTTGAGGATCGTTGGCGAACAGGTCTTACACGTTGCGTGCTTCGTCGCTCGAGGTTCGAGTTCGTGCAAAGAACCTACTAGAAATAACGTGCATACATATACAGCCTTCTATAATTATTATGGCGGAGATTCTCACGTATCTCGACAAACTTATCTAGAATCTCGAGAGATTCGCGGCACAGGTAAGACCCAAATGAATAAAAAATAAACTGAAATAAAAGGAAAGTAAAAAAAGCGAAAATAGAAGAAAAGAAGAATCACTGTGGATTTTTACGAATTTTTTTTTTTTTTTTTTAAATAATTAAAAATCAAAAACTCTGGCAGAGATTATTTCGTCAACGAAATATTGTATTTCCTGATATTTCATATATTTCCGTGGCTTCAATCCTCAAATCCGTAATAAATTTCAGCGATGAAAAGAACCTCCCAATGTTTTCACAGATCGTGACGATTTGTAGCATTTTCGAGAAAAAGTATCTTTTATACTTTCACTTGTTGTGCGATGTAAAAACATCCGAGAAAATCAAAAAATACAGAGAAATGAACGGCGCGCTGTGAAGAGAGAAAGATTTTACGCTTTAGAACAAATTGGCTCATTTCTCACACGATTTATTTTAGTGTCGGTAGTTTAAATTTATTAAATTATTAAATTCTCTTCGATCGTAAGAAAATTAACAATCACGTCTGCAATATTTCCAACAAACGACAAAATTAAAACATCAATTTATAGACGAACAAAAGCGTGTTAAATATCGCAGACAATAAATTCGCGGTATCTGGTATTTTGAAACTGCAACGTACAACACCAAAAAGGATCGATCCCTCGTTCCACGGGCGATTTTACATCATCGAAGTTAAAACGTTTCAGGATTTAGGACGGATTCAGCGCCGCCTACTTAAGAAGTTTCTAATGGATTCGTCTGCCCACTGGATTTTCGGTCTTCGAAATCCGATCCCCATCCCCCACCGACAAAAGCGAAATGCTGGCAACGACTTGGCGCGAAGGAAAATTGTTCGCCGGATTTTTAATTGGTTCATTGGTTAACCTCCTGGCCTATGAATATTCAGACGATGGGAAACGTGAAAGAAAGTAGGAGCGGAGGGTGAGAAAGAAGGGATGATCACGACTTTACCAAATCTGTTCGAAAAATCTGCTCGAAAGTTTTTCTTCGACGGTTTATAGAAAGCGACGATGTATTAGACGAAGTTCCGAATAACAAGTACCTCGCTCGATTTCCATTGATTATAAAACCAAATTTTCGTCGAGGGCAAAATTTTCTTTTCGAGCACGAGGGATCTTTCGACTCGACGAAACTTCGCAACGTTCAGTTCTGACATTAACCACTTGCGCGCAGGAATGTGATTGCGGACCGTAACGAGCGACCGAACCGTACGCAATAACTCGTCGCTTTCTTCTTGAACTCGTCGGTGTGACACCACTGGAGAGAAATTATTGACAAGTGATAAATTCATTTGTTTTGCCTGGGTTACATTTAAATATATATCATTATATATAATATACTACTATTTAAATATACTAATATATATAATATATATAATTAAATATAATTAAATATACTAATATAATATATATAATTATATTTAATTGTATATAATATATATAATATATATAATTAAATATAATTAAATATACTAATATAATATATATAATTATATTTAATTATATATAATATATAATATGATATATATAATTAAATATAATAATAAATAAATAACATATATAACTAAATATATAATATATATAATTTAATATACTAATAAATAAATAATATATATNTATACTAATAAATAAATAACATATATAACTAAATATATAATATATATAATTTAATATACTAATAAATAAATAACATATATAACTAAATATATAATATATATAATTTAATATACTAATAAATAAATAACATATATAACTAAATATATAATATATATAATTTAATATACTAATAAATAAATAACATATATAACTAAATATATAATATATATAATTTAATATACTAATAAATAAATAACATATATAGCTAAATATATAGTATATATAATTTAATATACTAATAAATAAAAAATATACATAACTAAATGTATAATATATATAATTAAATATAATTAAATATACTAATATATATATAATATATAATTAAGAAACTGAGAAAATATTGCAATTTTGGGACGAAAAATTCTCGACTTGCGTGGCACGTCATTCCAGGCGCAAAGGTTAGGCTATAAAGATGATCGCGTCTTGTTGCGTTTCAACAGGCACTCGCGTTTCTGTGCATGTTTCTGGAAACTTTGGCGAGTGTTATAATCACTGTCACGCGATCTAGCATATACTAACTATAAAAACAATTTTTGTAACCAGCGATTATTGTTCAGTACTCATGTGTTTCGATATTGTATGTGTTTTGAAATATATTTTGTTAATGAGACTGTTGCGACTATATTAATCAAGTTTGAAGCAAGTATATATAAAAATTACCATACGTTTTGATACAAATATATATTTCACAGAGATCAGTAATGGTTGTTCATTGTGTGCTAATTTTTTACTAGATACGTTTGCAATTTCAAATTTTACCAATGCAAATTTTAATGTAATAGTCGTCTTTCATCCTAGTGTTGATAAAATTTGAAAAATATTTTATATAATACCTACAATATATGCACGAAGAGAACATTATGTTAATTTTTCGAATATTTTCACGAGCCACTATTTATAAAAAAATATGAAAAAATAAAAAATAAAAGTGTAAAAAAGCTTCAAGAAATTTCGTTTAATATTTTGTTACCTAAATTCCATAATTGTATGAAATTTTAAGAAATTGAAGTGTTCAACGATACAATTAATATTACTCAAGGTGAAAACGTATATTCGAGATGAAGGTACGAGATATTTTGCAAACATCTGTCGGCAGAAATCTCACAAAGCAGTTTTACTCGTAATGCATTTCTTTTCGTATGTGACTTTCGCTTTGTAACGAGAGTTCTCTAAATTATGAACTCTCGTTAAATTCCGGTGCTCTGTCGTTGCTTTCTCAAGACTCTTATCCTCCTCGCAAAACTTGCTCGTTAGAATCTCAACGCTCTCGTGACCAACTGACTCGTTTACGACTTCTCGGATATCTAACATTTAGCCTAACGCGGAAACTTCAGCACGATGCAAAAACTTTTCAATAAAAATGACTTAATCTCACGAGTAATGACAATTACAATCAAGTTGCAAAAACTCGAATGAGAGTCGATGTAAATCCCGTAAATGTCCGATGAAATTCGATAATGAAAATTGGCGAAACTTTCGGAGAACGTCAACATTTTCTTTCAATCAATTTATAATACTTAGTTTTTTAATTTACGTTATCTATTTATTAATTTATATTTACTATTGTTTAATGTTGGAGGAACATAAA
Source organism: Frieseomelitta varia (assembly GCF_011392965.1). NCBI lineage: Eukaryota > Metazoa > Arthropoda > Insecta > Hymenoptera > Apidae > Frieseomelitta > Frieseomelitta varia. The sequence goes on from NW_025110232.1 coordinate 401,677, forward strand.
GCAAGGAAATTTCAAGAACTCTACATTCCATAATTTTACGAAATTTCACCGAAACTGAAGTAAGAGAATGATTTAAGACAATGAGTTAAGAGAAAGATTTTTAACAAAGATACGACACGTTTCTATTTTTCCTGTGAATATTAACTTTGAGCTAATACTTATCATTAGAAGATAATTTGAAGATAAATTTAAAAATAAATAGCTAGTTAATAAAAGATTGTAGATCGAAAGATTGTAGATCAAACATTTTCGAATAAATTTTTATTTCTAAAATTAGAAGACAACCATTTTATAAAGAAAAATTCTGGATAACCTACGTCTTAATTTAACAAATGTTTAATATTTTCTCAGTCCCGATAGGACATACACGTTTCAGAAAAAATACAGAGAAATAAATTTCGAATTCTATCGGTCAACATTGTCAAATTTCTGTGAGAAGTATTTAACATTAAAACTACTGACGATTAATGTCTAAAATTTCCATCAGAGACATTAAAATAAAAAATAATAATAACACTAATATAAACAATTTACGTCATCTATCTATTAATTTATATTTACTATTTTTTAATGTTGAACGTGATGCAAGGAAATTTCAAAAATTCTAGATTCCACAATTTTACGAAATTTGTATATATTCTAATCTATGTGTATACAATATACAATAGAGTACACAAGCTATACGAAAAATCACTTAAGTCTCTAAAAATGCACTGTTCACACCTATAAAATATAAAAAAGAAAATATAAAGTATAAAGTATAAAGTGTAAAGTGTAAAGTGTAAAGTGTAAAGTGTAAAGTATAAAGTATAAAGTATAAAGTATAAAGTATAAAGTATAAAGTATAAAGTATAAAGTATAAAGTGTAAAGTGTAAAGTGTAAAGTGTAAAGTGTAAAGTGTAAAGTATAAAGTGTAAAGTGTAAAGTATAAAGTATAAAGTGTAAAGTATAAAGTATAAAATATAAAATATAGAATATAAAATATAAAATATAAAATATAAAAAAGAAAAAATTACAAATTGATCATTTTGACTATTTTGGTAGTTCTGGCATTAACTAGTGTTAACAATTAGTGTTTGGTAGTGTCTCAGACAAATCTCAAAACGAATCTTTTTTTGATTTGTGCACAGAATTTTGTTTAATGAAATGCAACGTGATTTATTCTGTTTCACAGCTTACTGAAATTTTTAAACCCTACACATTTCACGTTGTAATAAAAGATATATTTACTTTGAATATTAACATCTTCATACCCTAGATGTGACACACGTATGTCCCAGTTCTAAATTTGAAATCTACAATTTCTCAGAAATCAGTATATCTCGTAGACCTCTGCGTAGAAAAGAATATCACAAAATTGAAACCTACAAAAAAGAAACAGATAAAAGAACGGGATTGATAGGATTGAAACGTGCAGTCGCGAATATATTTATTTATCTGGTCTTTTGGAATGCGTAAAACTATAGGCGGTTGCTATTTCTGGTGACATGTGGCAGCGGTATCAAGTTTATTGCCAACCATAGAGCGCACTGACACCCGCGTTCTCCCTCTTCTTTTTACAACCTCCGCCGTTTAGTTTATCTCCGCTACGACTTACCAGCTTCGTCATCTCGCGGATTTATGACGTTCATAAACCTCTGCTTCCGTGTTCCTCCGAGGATCCACGGTTCTCATTCGAACAACGTTACCAGATAACTTTCTAAATAATTGAAAATCTCGACGAGAGTACGCTACACGTCTGAAGGTGTCTCACTAATATAGAACGCAGTTTCGCAACGTCTGCTCGCAGTACGTGAAATATGCAGTACGAGCTGTCCAAAAAGGAAATTTATCACGCAAGGTGATGGTATTTCTTTATATTGCCATCCGGTGCGCCAAAGAGGATGCTACGAGCATTTCGAAAATTTGATTTGTCAAAACGAGAGACGCGAACACAGTAACAAGTAATCGAATATCCAGTGCAATTTTCATAAAAGGGTTGATGATATTTTTGTTTCATTCCCATAGTGTTAATTTTTTACATCTTACAGTTAGTATAATTTACCAGATCAGATTTCTGTTAAATTTAATGTAAAAAGTGAATAAAAAATAAATTATTGTATATTAATAAAAATAAATTAAAAATAAAGTAAACAAATTAATAAAAAATAAATTAATATATATATAAATAAAAATAAATTAAAACTAAAGTAAAAAAATTAATAAAAAATAAATTAATATATATAAATAAAAATAAATTAAAAATAAAATTAATAAAAAATAAATTAATATATACAAATAAAAATAAATTAAAAAATTAAAGAAAGAAATATATGCGAATATATATTCATTTCTGACGCTTCGTAAAATTTATATACAATTGAAAATTAAGGTGTCTCTTCAAAATAAATCTTCAGCTGTTCAACCATCGCTTTTTTTTATCTATCCTGATTGATATTGGCTATTCTATTAACTATTAAATTAAGAGCATTCATACGAATTTTGTACATTTGCAATAATTTAGAATTGTTCGAATATTTATGCACGATACTGTACTCTGTCGTTGTATTTTACAGATGAAAATAAAATTAAGTGACATGATATCATGTTATTAACCCATTAATTGTACAGATTAAATTACGAGTTGATGAATATACTTAGAACACAGAGCGAACGCATCTGCTGTAAAATTGAATTGAATTAATTACGAATGCATCTGTTGCAAAATTGAATTAAATTGTAATACTGTGGCAACTGGTTTCGTAAAAAAAAAATCAATAATTTTGTCGCTCAGATTTATTGATACTGTTAATGAAACTTAAGCATTCGTAATTTTCTCATCGAGAAAAACAAACACGTGAAAAGGTATAATGAATTAGAAAATCAATCAAACTAAATTAGAAATTTAGAAAGGAATGAAAATCAAATTCACGATGTATTTAGTAAGGAATGATACGTCGAAAATTTAATCCGTCGCTTTGAAACATGAGAAAAGTTGATAGAAAAATATTGTCAACGTGTTACGCAATCACTGACAGGCAATTAAATAAATATTCTATTTCAAAATGAATTTCAGGGAATTTTACAATTTTACAAGCTGCAGTAACAGCAATTTATTATTGCGTGTATTTTTTATTAAATGAATTTTTTTTTATTTCAGTTTCAAAACATTTTGAAATTTACGATAACTAATTAAATTTACCAATATTTTTTAGTTTTTACTAGAATTTTTATTCAAATAGCAAAAGGTGGCGCTTTTTTTCGCACCGCGAAGCAACTTCAGACACAGTTAATAGGTTGAAAAATGCAACAAATCTGATATTTTTATTGTCGATTTAGAACAGGAAAATATATTATAGTGTTCGTGATAAGTTAATATATAGTGCTTTTATTATTCTGGTAGATATATTGACGAAACTATATTTAAGAATTTATCGAGGAGATTCTGAAATTAAAAGTTTACAATACCAAAGTATCTACACGACAAAAATTTTAATTGCATGTTAAGAAAATTAGACAGAATCACAATAAAATTTAGTTAGGTTTAACATCGATAAAAGTAGACGACTTCGAAATACATTTGTAATTTTTAAATATTTAAAAAAAAGAACAAAAGTTTATATATTTAAAAAAAAGAACAAAAGTAAATATTTCATGAATGCTAATTTATTTATTCACTAAGAATTTATTAAAAAGTTTTAAGAAATATTGATGTTTCTTAGATTTTTTTATTAGAAAGCAGATAAAAACAGAAAAAAGTTACAATGATCGTAAATACGTTAAAGAGTATAAAATATGTTATTATTATCATTATTATCACGATATTTTTTTACTCAATTTTCTACGCGTATGATAATGAGATGTTTTCAATTTATTGATACATTATTTTAAAAAAAATATAATCGTCATCGTGAATAATCGGATTTAACAGCTATAAAATGTTCGAAACTCTGTTTCTCTGTTTGAAATATTTGAAATTTGTCAGACGTACGCTGAATTGCGTGACTGACTGATATGTATAGCTTTGCGTTTCATATTTCATATTTTAACTTTTTAACGAAGCATGAATGGACATTTTGCTCGTTTTGTTAGTCTTATTTTCATCTATGAAACACACTGACAAAATGTATACAGTAAACTGTGGAACGCTCTGTACAAATATATGAAAGATCATGCGGTTTATTTCATCGAGCAATTTAAAATACTGGGACTTGCGTAGTATGTCTAAATATGTCTAAATTTCTGAAAATATCGATAATAATTTCGAATATATCGAAATGTAAGTGTGTTAATAGCAATTAATTATCACGAATTGGTTTTGATTAAAGGATAGTAAACCCTACTCTTTGACTCTGTCCTTTGATTCATTAAAAAAAAATTACTTTATATATATATATATAATTATTTAAAAATAAGAATCATCATTTTCACAGGAATTTTTTTCAAATAATAAACCACCTATTTTTTGTTTTCATTCTCGAATTTGTTCCAAAAATATTATTTTGTATTTAATCATTTAAGGTAATATAAAAATTGTTTTCAGGATCTCTATTAATTTCTAAATCTCGATTTAGTTTCTTTAATTTAATCCTAATTTTTTATTTCATCCTGCAGTTTATTTCAAAATGTTAGCTCATAAATTGTGATTTAACTAGGTTAAGAATTTCATTCCAAGTTTCTAAAGAAAGTAGCAAATCCTCTACTTTTGATTTTATTTTCCGAAAAGAAATTATATTTACATACAATTGTTTAAGATAGCAATTTCTTTCAAAATTCTTACGAATTTCTGAACTCTGATTGAATCTTAATCTTTCATTACACTTAAATTCACATATTAATAGTCATTTCAATATTGATTCTTGAAGTCTTCCTTAATGTATATAAAAAATTGTTTTATATATACTATTATTTTTTCCAAATTCCTCAAAAAACACTAAACCACCAATTTTCTGATTTCATTCGTCAATTGTTTCCAAAAGATTGTCCTATAGGTTTGTGATTATTCAAAGTGGCAGAGGAATTATTTTCAAAATTCCTACATACGTATAATTGCCATAAACTCCGTCGCTCTGGCGTATTTCAGGCTAACCGAGAAATTTACGACCTTTCCGGGAAAATTTTTATTATTCTGACTCACCCACCATTGAGTACGTGGACTAGAACACTGGCTGACTCGGCCGTAGACGGGGCACACGTGTAATTTCCAGAATCAGCAGGTAACGCCTTGGATATCAAGAGGCGTGACGTTCGCGTTTGCTTTTCAGTGACTACGTTGATGCCACCTCTTTGACTGTAATTTATCACGTGATCACCCTTGTACCTGCAAACAGAACAGCTCCATGTTAATTAAAATCACTCGAGAGTATTATACCTTAATCCATCAAGCACCAACGATGTGTTAACGCAACGTTTCATTTGCAACTATTTTTAATCAATTTGCATCATTAAATTCTAGCTTTTAATACGTGGACTAAACAATTTTCTGAATGTCTCTTTATCAATGAAAGATTAGGACAAAATTTAATTTATTAACGCTGGAAGTACCAAATCTGTCAATGTAACGAATCTTAAATTTTCTTTTCTTACAATTGTTGAGAAACTATTTTTGACAAAATTAATACACTGGTTTCTAAGACGCAATTGTATGGATCTATTTATTTTGAATTATAATGATCTATATGTGGAATATTTTGAGCGATGTGTTAACGCAACGCTTCGTTTGTAACTATTATTAGTCAATTTGCATCATTAAATTCTAGCTTTTGATACGTGAAATAAAAAATTTTCTCAATGTCTCTTTATCATTGAAAGATTTAGAATTGAAAGATTAGGACAAAATTTAATTTATTAACGCTGGAAGTACCAAATCTGTCAATGTAACGAATCTTAAATTTTCTTTTCTTACAATTGTTGAGAAACTATTTTTGACAAAATTAATATACTGGTTTCTGAGACGCAATTGTATGGATCTATTTATTTTGAATTATAATGATCTATATGTGGAATATTTTGAGCGATGTGTTAACGCAACGCTTCGTTTGTAACTATTTTTAGTCAATTTGCATCATTAAATTCTAGCTTTTGATACGTGAACTAAAAAATTTTCTGAATGTCTCTTTATCATTGAAAGATTTAGAATTGAAAGATTAGGACAAAATTTAATTTATTAACACTGGAAATACCAAATCTATTAATGTAATGAATCTTAGATTTTTTTTTTCTTACAATTATTGAGAAACTATTTTTGACTAAATTAATATACTGGTTTCTGAGACGCAATTGTATGGATCTATTTATTTCAAATTATAATGATTTCTATGTGGAATATTTTGGGCGATATGTTAACACAACGCTTCATTTGCAACTATTTTTAATCAATTTGCATAATTAAATTCTAGCTTTTGATACGTGGACTAAGAAATTTTCTGAATGTCTCTTTATCATTGAAAGATTTAGAATTGAAAGATTAGAACAAAATTTAATTTATTAACACTGGAAGTACCAAATCTATTAATGTAATGAATCTTAGATTTTTTTTCTTACAATTGTTGAGAAACTATTTTTGACAAAATTAATATACTGGTTTCTAAGACGCAATTGTATGGATCTATTTATTTTAAATTATAATGATCTATATGTAGAATATTTTGGCACGTATTAGACACTGGTATTCTACTATTAAATACATATTAATTTACACTATAATAAACAGTACATAGTGATAATTTATATATTATTATAAATGATTATTTTCTAACATTACATATTAACGAATATTGTGAGAATACTTCATTCTGATTTCTAAATGTGCACATAAATACAAAATGAAGCGTCATCGATTTCGCCTTGTGAGAAAGAAAAAAGAAAGAACAGGCATTGATATATCGCTATGCATATTTATGTTGCGTACATGTTGTGATAAAAGTGAAGCAGAAACGAGTATGCGTGCAAAGTACTGTGTGTACACACTTTATACTTATACGGTATATACGTACACACGTGTGTACTTTAGCAGTTAATAAAATTTATTATTAATCCAATATGCGACTCTCAGTTTACAATTCTTTTCAATCAATTCACAATTGTACTAATATTAGAGCTACGAAAGAAGATTCCAAGGATTTTATCCTTTAAGGCCTTTCTGAAACTTCAAGTAATTGAAGTATTCGCAATATTATGATAAACTGTTGTTTGATTCTTAACTAATCAAATTGCATTCTGACTCTCTTCAATTTTATCAGAAACTCATCAGAGATTGCGAATTGACCTCAAACTGCAAATTTTAAAGCTTTTACGAATAGATCGAAGCGTTATTGCAATAAATTCGGGTTTCAATGGATTAACTAAATTTAAAAACCTCTTTCTTTCATATCTGCGAATGTGATCGAGAGATCTCCTGCGGTTTGTAAAAATTCCACTTTACTAGAAAACCAGAAAAACCAATTAAGTAATTCACCTGTCATTCGTTTGCGTGATCCTATAATCCGACCGTTTTTCATAACGAAAAGTGTAACACTCAATTGCAAATTCCATTATATAAATATTAATACACGAAAAGGACAATTTGTTTTAGCATGATATATTAAACATTTATGGTAATATTACGCTGTAATGAATTTCGCAGTATGTAAATTGCATGTTAATTTTATTTATATTTTGTTTATTACAGCTCGTGGCTTGTTTTCTGGAAAATTCCTTTCGAACGATACGCGAGCGTTTAAGTGGAACGTTTCATGTCCTGGCAATACGATGTTTTTAACGTTCGCGTAAAATAAATATAGAGAAACGTGTATAAATAAAGCTTTGCACAAAATGAAGCCGTATTTTACCATATCCTATATAGGAGTACAGGTGTGCGTTTCCTTCCATACTAGAAATTTTATCACTAACTCTTCGCACGGCGAAAAATTTCGTACGCATTTTACTTCAAACAAAAGAAAAAATAACAATAGGAAACAATGAAATATTTGAGCTAATTTATTACTGTTATTTTTAGAAACAACACGGAGAAAATAACTTTGTTGCAAATAAATCGTTCTCGTGTAATTTCTTACTTGGATTCATTCGATTATTTGGCATAACGTTATTTGATCATGCAAGGATTTTTATTCAAATACAAACTAAAAGATGAAATAGAAAATTTTATCGTTTGATAGCCAAATATTGAAAAATTAATAGACAATGATAATACATGAAATAAATACTAACAATAAATGAAAATAAATAACAGAGAAAATTTCTTGTAAATAACGTATGGTTAATCTAAATAACATCCAGCCAAATAAGATAATATATTATCGAGTTCATCATTTTATCTTTCTATTTTGACATGCTCAGAGGCAAATTTTTATATTGGATATTCCCTTTAATTCAGTGTTTCAGCTTTTTAAGTTATTCCAGAAGATATGCAAATTTACGTATCTACAAATATTGTTATTACATTCTTACTATCTGAGAAATAATATTATTTTCAAGAAAACTATAAGAATTTAACGACTTGTACATATACACATCGTACTAATTCTCCTGCACCATTACCATAAGTTATCTCAACCGTTCTAACCACTGTTTATGTTTATAAAAATAAAAATGACAATTATTATTATCAATAAATTATTATGTAATCTAAATATATTAAACTTTACGAGACACTGTAAATCATTAACAGACCAATTCTGATATTTACTCGATAATTACTCTCCTTCCATGTTCGAACGTTAAATATCGATCACCAAATATTGATAAAACACGGAGCAAACAAACGAAAATGGGACAAACGCAATAAAACAGAATAAAGAGTTAACAATATTACAAAAAAAAAAAAAAAAAAAAAAAAAAA
>NW_025110233.1:0-51305 GCF_011392965.1 Frieseomelitta varia
AAAAAAAAAAAAAAAAAAAAAAAAAAAAAAAAAAAAAAAGAAAAAAAAAGAACACTGTCGTAGCGTAAGTTAGAGCGTAATTTATCATTTATTATTCGCAGTTCGCAGTCTGTACATAGAGAGAGAGAGAGAATGTGTGTGTGGAAAAAACTTACAAGTACGTGAGAAAGACAGAAAGAGAGTGAGAGACGCGAGAAGACAAAGGAGCAGGAGAAAGAGAGAGAGAGAAATCGATTGAATGAAGAATGACTGGGACGTAACGTGTGAAAGGTGTAATATAAAATAACGACGAAGGGAGAGAGAGAGATCTGTGAAGAAAAAACACCACCGTGTGGAGCGAGAATGAGGGAATGAAGCGCGAGCACGTTGAGGTGTCATTGGCAACGCGACAAACTTCAATAGCATGGAGGAGAAAAGAGGTAAAAAGTACGAGTTTTATCGGTTGTCTATTTAAGGGACATCTACTCGCGCAGATGTCGAGAATGTATAATACCCCGTTGGCTGCGACATTGCCTTGTAAGATTCTTATCTAGAATGCCGAACAGGGGAGAAAGGATTTTTCCCTTTTAGAATGAGAGAGTCCTCGGGACGAAACAGGGTAAGCAAACGAGAGGAAAACGAGGAACGACGGGGAAGAAAAAGCCAAATGAGAGATAGAGAGCTTTTTATATCATCTGTTGGCAAATCTTGTGCAGAATCTTTCTGCCCTCCTTGGTTGAAGTGTGTGTTCTATTCATCCTGAAATTCGAAAGAGTTGAAGATATTCGAAAAGTGGACAAAAGACTTTCAGGTATTGTATTTAAAAAGTATAAAGCTAGACAGAAAGATACAGAACGTTTCCTTTTGAAAAGTGAACAAACGACTTCAGATGTTTATTTAAAAGTGAAAAGCTAGACAGAAAGAGGAGGGGAGGGTAGTTTTCTTATCTAATTATCACGATTCAATGATGCAGAACATTTGCTTCATTCAGTATATACGAGAACATACTGCCACTGACTGAGGATTTAAATTCTCTTTCATCTCTCACTGTTTTGTTTCATTTTGTGTTTTTCTTTTTTTTCCATTGTTTTAGTTCGCTTTTTTAATTGGATTTATTCTAGACACTGAAACGTGTTCAATGAAATCGTGCCACTATTTTTTGTTTTTTGTTTTTAGTTTTTATTTTCTACTGGATTTTTACAAATATTAAAGTGTTTCCTATCAAATTAATTTCACGCGGAAACAGCGGCGTACCTACAATTTTAGTATCGATACGCTATGCAATTTTTTTTTTTTTTATCTAACACGTGCACGAATCACGTTTTATCTCTTTTTCTTTTTTTTTTTTTTTTTTTTATAACAAACGTAACATTTACAATCGCAATCACGAAAGCTATACTCGAAATTTTACATCTCTTTGATCAGTAGAAATATCGGAATTATACTCGAAATTTTACATCTCTTTGAAATCAAAGGATTAAGAAATCATCGTCCAATAAAATACGAAAGTCAAAAGCTTTGAAATCGTGAAGTTATAAATCTGTGACATAGAATCGTGTCAGGAATCGAGATTTAGAGTCGTCAGGTACAATAAAATGAATATAGAACCGTTCAATCAAGATGAAAGATCATTTCTTAAATGCCGAGTTCGATATATATATATATATATATATATATATATATGTATTCGCACAAAGTGTTCTAGAGGAAGGAAATGTTAACGAGAATGAAGAACAGGCTGTCGCTGTTGTTCCCCGATTATATCGACGCTCGTTCTCTTTCGAGATTTCTTCAGTCCAACAACAAACCGAACCACGTTTTCGATTCACGCACAATCTACGCTTTGTACGACGACGCGTATACACGTCGTCTCATTCGGGGTGCACGTCACTCGCGATACATTCCGAAAATGCACACAAGCGCGGATTCAGGCGAAAGATATCTTTCTTTTCTTTTTTTTTTTAATTTTTTTGAAGAGAACCGTTCTCGTTCTTGTTCTCGGTTTTTTTTTTTACACCGAGCCATAAATCATTGTTGTCGTTATATATATATATATATATATATACGGAATCTGGATCAAATTCCCAATTTAGTTTTAAATTTCTCTTTTATTTCTACGGCGATCGGTGTCGTCCTGAAAGTCACGAAATATCTTTTCTAATATTGCCACTGGTTAGAGTTTCGAGTCGTTGTGCATGGATACGAGTCATATTTGGTTAATTTTAAAATAAAATTCTTAATTCTAATTTTCTTATTTATGGCCAAGAGGTAGTTGAAAATGTGTGTTTTTTTTTTTCCTTTCCTTTTCTTACTGGATTCTCATTTTTTATTTATTCTTTTCTTTCCTCTTTATTTTAGTTGATTAAGAAAGTGATCTTGATTTTCAATCAGTTAATGCACGATCATTTCTAGCAGATGCGTTACCAAAGATTCGGAGCATGTGATCGTTCATTTCGATCAGGTTCATACGTTCGGGCGGAGTTGGCTCTTTTAACTTTTACAAATGTTTTGTCACTTTACCGGGCCAAGGCTGCTGATAAATCTCCCTCGGTATAATTAGACAAGAATCGCTTGTCGCGCGCGGATCATCTGCTCCCAGAGGGATGGGAATTCGCAGTCATTGATAAAGGTCGAAAAGCAAAAGAATCATCGGGCACTTTTTCAGTTGTACTTTGTCCAACAAGTCGCAAGCAATTTCACAGAAAAAAAAAAAAAAAGAATCGGAAAGCTTTTTGTCACAAATTAAACATCAAAATGATCAAACATTGTCAAATGGTAAGAATGTTCAAAATACATTCCAAATCGAAGTAAAGTAATACGAAAATTTCTAAATTTCCCCCGGTGTATCAACTATTGTACCAAGTACGCTGAAAAGTATTTCCACGCGAACTGAAATGGAATTAACATTTACGTTTCGAAGTTTTCTCCGAATGAGTCGGCCCAATAGTCATATTTGGATCAATCAATATTGGATTCGTCAGTCTTAGCAACAAATCTCTCGTTGATCGGTAAATTCACAAACTGTACGTAGAGCAGGCAAAAGAGCAGACAGATCGACGCATAGAGAGGTGGCATTGTACCGTTTTTCGCTCGCGGGAAATATTTTACGACGCAAGGACGATTATTAATAACCAACAGTTCTTCCCAGCAGTTCTCATTCGTGTATTTTAGCGGACAAGACTAAACGTTGCACAACTACGACAAATTGTTGAGTGTGTGTATGTGTAAGAGAGAGAAAGAGAGAGAAAAAGTGAAAAATAAGAGAAATAAATAAGGAGAGAACGAGACGAGAGAGAGAAAGAATGATTTGTGCATATGTACAATATAGTGTATGTGTGAATGAGGATGAAAAACGGATGTGGAAGAGGTGGACACGAATAGACAAGTAAGAAGAGATCACACGATGTACGATCGAACTGTAATCGAAGTAAAAAGTTGATGTTATTTAAAGTAATAAAAGAAAAATATATATATATATATATAAAAATATATATATATATATATATGTATACATACAACATGTGGGTAAAGATAACTCCTTTACACGATGTATTATCCTGTAAAACTTCTGCGCTAATTAAATGTTAAATTAAATTCGTTATCGAGCAATAATTTATTTTTTTTTTTCAGGCGAAAACTTTTTGTTAATTAGTTAATCTGTTAAAAAAGAAATCTAAATGGCGAATGAGAAAACGAAGGATTTCGAGGATACGATTACGTATTATGTATAACGGTACACTGAAAAAAAAAAAGGCTGGATAAAACGAACTAAAGAAATGTATGTATAAGTATTTTTATACTTTTCTGTATATAGATCACATATGTATTTTATTGGATCTTCCTGTTATGATTTCTCTTAAGCTCTTGAGAATTATATATAATGATAGAAATTGAAAATTCAGTTGATGAAAATGATTTTAGTCCCAGTGAAACGGGGGTTAACGTCTGCGCAACAGACTTTTATTTAATACACTATATGCAGATATCTGAGAGAAGGGGAGGTCAGTTGTTCAAATTGTAATGTTTATCGTGTAAAGAAACGTAAGAATCTTTCAAAGCTTATTGCTGTTGTAACCTTTTCACGGTGAAAAAAATTCGGAGAATTTGTTAAACGGAAATTAAGAATTTGTCCAGAAATTCTTACACGAGCAAAATTGAAGGGATGATTGTCAAACGAAGTCTGGATGGTGAAAGTTCCCTAGGAAGAAGAGAGGCGAGCTTCTTGTTTACTGAAAACTACCTGCAAAACGGCTTTGAAAGATCGTCGAACGATATGTACGAGTAATTATTTCAAAACGATCATCGGTCCAGCTCTATTAGTTTAGTATCAGCGATCGCCGATGACAGATAAGGTCGGGTCTCCTCTTTGTGCCGATATTTGCCGGTACGGTCGCGTAACATTGCTCGACGAGGACCTTCGTCTATCTTCGGGATCGCCGTCGATTCTGAAAAAGAGCATCTGGCTCTGCTTCCACGTGACCCCGATTTCTTTGTGCTCCGCTATAACGTAGCTCCTCTTGTCTGTCGTATCCAACGATCCAGACTTTGAGAATCTATTGAAATCGACAGTGCAAACAGAGCGGAGAGGAAAGAGATTTTTTTGGAGAAAGGAAACTACTTTTTTTTTTTTTTTTCTTGATACTCTTCTTGGGAGCGATGGACAATTTTATAAATTTCTGAAAGGTATATTTATACAAACATTTGGAATTTTTATATTACAGCGAAGTCTTTTCTATCATCCACTTTTATTCATTTATCATTTCTCATATTTATAAAGTTTAACATTTGCTAATAATAACTTCAAAGTAGGGCTTAATTGTTAAAACTTGGCATCCGGCCGTCGATGCTTAACCTCTTGCGCTGAAAGTTACAATATTTCTCAGTTTTACATATTATTATTCAAGTAAAACAAAATAGGCAAAAAAACAAATAATAAATTTATTACTTCTCGATAATTCTTATTATTAATATAAAATATATAATATTATTAATATATATATTATACAATAAATTATATATTATCTAATTTATTAATTCTCAATAATCACTCTCGTACCGACAAGTTCAAAAAGAGAGCGACGAATTATTGTTATACGGTTCGGTCACTCGTTACGGTCCGCAATCAGTTGCCAGCGCAAGTGGTTAAACTTTGCCGTGTTCTTCTAAACGGTTCACGGTTTTTCTCGCCCGTTTCTCTCTTTCTCTCTTCGTTTTTTTTTTTTTTTTAACAATTCCTTCCTACGTGGCGTTTTAGCTTTTGGAATTTTTTTTTTTTGTGACGGTTTTAAGAGGTCCTAAAAAGCATCGAAAGATCCTTTAATCGGCTCCCTGGGACTGTGTTGGGCACGCTCGCCGAGTATTCTCTCCCCGATTTTTTCGCCCCCTCTCTTCCACGACTGGTCTTTTCTTCGATCCGTCAGCGGGGCGGAATAAGAGCAGTCGACGCATGCTCATCGGCCTGTTATAATTTCGGTTCTATTAGCCTCGTAGTGGGACCCTATAAGCCCCGAAGGGATTTCAAGAGATCGTAAAGTTAAGCTTAGACCCCACAGAGGTATATACCACCGTGCTTCTTCTCTCTCTCTCTCTCTCTCTCTCTCTCTCTCTCTCTCTCTCTCTCTCTCTCTCTCTCTCTCTCTATGTGTTTGCCTCTTTGTATACGTGTGTATCGAAATACATGGATCCTGTTCTATACATAGAATCCCATCAGTGGTACTCAGCAGGTCTCGAGATGGATAAATAGATACTTGGTGACGCGTGCAGGGTTGTAGAGGATAATTTGATAATTGTAAGTTGAGATTGTTGCTTGTCGAGGGAGTTAAGTTTTCGGTTTGAGAATTGGAACGGTGGATAGTGCCAAATGTGGATGTTAATGGTATTCGTAATACGTTGGATTGGTATTAATTGTAAATATTTAGCGAAAGATACTTGGATAAATAGGACACGCGAAGTTACAGAGGATAATTAGATAATTATAGGAGATTGAGTCGAGCTGAATGTTGAAGACGTTAAACTTTAATCGGAAAATGTTCATATTTCAATAATGGTATTTATATAATGACATTTGCAATCTAATATTCTGAATGGTGGAGAATTAATCAATAATGTAATTTAGAACTGGTGAAATATTTAACGTATTCTACAGTAATTAGCAAAATTGATTTCATTGTAAATATTAATATCTACTTGCAATATTGATTATAGATTGTCGTTTAAAGTTACAATTGAAATTGTACGTAGACAGTTTATTCCAAGGAAATATCCCTGGTTTGTAGAAGAGGGTAGTAGGGGGTTCGTGAGCCTGTATGAAAGGGCGAAAACTGTCTGTGAAAGAGGGTTCAGGAGCACATGGTCAAGTAGCATCTTGACACGGGGTTCACAATGGCTACTTGTTAGCTTGACGTATCAACAGAAGAAGCGAAAACGACACCGCGATCAAAGTTCTGCTTGCCCGCCGAGTACACTTGTCCCGAGTATGAGAAGTCCTTCAACGTCTTTCGAAAGTTATTTCCTGATCCATTGAGATTCTTCCATCGAGTTCATGAAACCAAAGGAATTTTTCCAGTTACATTTTCCTTTACAGAAATCACAAGAAGAGCTTAATTTCTCACTATGTACTCTTCTTAATCCACATATATAGTCAGTATATATAGTCAGCTGTTGCAATTATCTCAAACAATTTTCTTTCATCTTTCTTCTCTTTCATGAAACCAAAGGAATTTTTCCAGTTACATTTTCCTTTACAGAAATCACAAGAAGAGCTTAATTTCTCACTATGTACTCCTCTTAATCCACATATATAGTCAGTATATATATATAGTCAGCTGTTGCAATTATCTCAAACAATTTTCTTTCATCTTTCTTCTCTTTTTTTTTTTCGTTCAACAGAATTCGTTGAAATTTTCACATGAAAATTGCAACGTGCATAATTGCAAAGTACGGGGAGCCAGGTGCGTGAAACGCACGGGTGTACAGCTATTATTTGTCTGGCAGAAGATTGTGAAGAAGTTCGGGAAAAACTTGAATGAGGAGAGACGAGAGCAAGAGGATCCTCGCCAGTGTGTAAATGGCGAACGTTGTCGGCATGAAGCGGATAATAAGTTTGACGGCGTTACAATGCAGTCATTACGCGTCGATAATGACGGCGCATTCAAGCACGAACGACCAAGGTGAATCGCAATGCACCACCGGCCCTCGTACGCTACATCTGCCCGCTAACAATAGCTTGAACGTTGCGCCACCCTGCGAATCGTTACGCGAAAATTAACGATGCCCGTTCTCCATCGTGTTTCTCGTCGAAATTACACGTACGATGGACTTTCAGTGTTAACGTAGCTTAGAAAACGAATTTGCATCGTTGTTACAATCGGAAAATGCTAAATTTGTATATAATTTTGGTGTAAGAATTGCAAATTATTCAGACTTCGAATTTTCTATATTTTCTAGATGATCAGCGGCGATTCTATGAACTTTAAATTTTTCATAAATGCAAAATACGCGATACGAAATAAGCACGTTACAGAAAGAACATCTTGCGTATTAAAAATATTAATGAGTAAATGATCGTCGTAGGTGGGAGTCGAAAAATCGCTCCAAGTCGATCAATATCTAGATATAGCCGTGGCCGTTTACCCGGGATCAAGAGGCGGCGAACACGTTTAGATCGGCGTTTACCAGGGTATCGGCGTAAATTACGAGACACAAACGTCGTCTCTGGCACGGCGTTGCTTAGACGAGCGCGCACCGCTTTCGAGGTGGGAGAGAACGATTTCGAAGGGGGGAATATTTATGGGCAGACCGGCTGAAATTAATTTATGCAGCCGCATAGGCTGCCACGTAATTTATTCGCGGTGCTCGCGACGATCAGTCACTCTCTTCACTGGCTTTTGTGTGTAAGGAAATCCTTGCCCATTAGAAACGGCCACGAACACCCTTCCACCGCCTATATCCGCCCTCCTCTCGGTCTTCTGTGATATCTCTTCTTCCTTCTACATCCAGTACTCGATAGTATATACATACAAGTTTGAAGAAGATTGGAATTATCTTCGAAGAGGATGATTCTGTAGGTTCCAATGAAATAAGTTTCTAATAATTTGTTATATATTTTGAAGGATTGCAGAAATTAGTTATAAATTTTTATTAGGATTAGGTTGAATTAGGTACTGTGTTGACAGTTTGAAGAAGATTTGGAATTATTTTGGATGTGGATGATTCTATAGGTTCCAATGAAATAAGTTTCTAATAATTTGTTATATATTTTGAAGGATTGCAGAAATTAGTTATAAATTTTTATTAGGATTAGGTTGAATTAGGTACTGTGTTGACAGTTTGAAGAAGATTTGGAATTATTTTGGATGTGGATGATTCTATAAGTTCCAATGAAATAAGTTTCTAATAATTTGTTATATATTTTGGAGGATTGCAGAAATTAGTTATAGATTTTGATTAGGATTAAGCTGAATTAGGTACTGTGTTGACAGTTTGAAGAAGTTTGAAGAAGATTTGGAATTATGTGGATGATTCTATAGGTAATTCTTTTAGGATAGTTTCTATAGGTTCCAGTGAAATAAGTGAATTTTCTTTGTTATATATTTTGGAGGATTGCAGAAATTATATAGTTATAGATTTTGATTAGGTTGAATTACTCTGTCGCGCGACAGTTTATGTCAGACACAGTGAATTTTGAACTGGTAGATTAAATTTGGCTTTTTTGCATTAACTCAACGATTCTTTACCTTCTCATTCCTTTTTCCCTAATAATTTTTCAAGTACTTTATTAATCTCTAACGATAATTCTCTCAGTCTCCAAATAATCTCGCTGAAAGCACCACCTTTCAAAGTCGGCCAAGAGCTCATAAGTTGGCGATCGGTCGTAAAAGGAAATGTAATTTCGGGAGCGCGAGGAGCGCGGAAAAAGAAGAGCGGAGAGCGAGAAGAAAGAAGAGAAAGAAGAAGAACAACAACTAGAGGATCTCCATGCGGGATCTCCGGTGCACCCGCGTTATGATTTGTGAGGGCCCAGATCCTTGATCCTGTCTGCCTGGAAGAGGCACCCACGCTTTCCAGGAACTACGTCCAACCTCTTGTGGACCGTAGCCTTCTCTCGTCTCTCGGTGGAAGAACAGAGAGCTCTCTCTCTCTCTCGAACGTGGGGTGGAAGTGGGGGCAGGGGGCGAGTGTTTCGAGATCAGCCGACCCGATTACACCGAGGGTGTAATGGACGGACTAATTTGTGAAATTTAAATTCCGTCCCCGACGTTTTAACCGCGAGCCAAGTCCCAAGAGCGGTCCTCCGGAGGTTCCAGATAAATCGCGACCACCTCCGCCTCCACTTTTGTAAAAATCTGCGACTTCATAGAATATACAGAACGTCCAGCCGGAGGAATCTTTCTGGAAAATCGTAGGTGGGCAGGTTTGAGGATGTTTGCTGGTTGCGTAGCGCTCGAGCGGTGAGCTACAGCTGTGTTGGTTATCTAGATTCGCGTTTCGAGCCGATCGTCGTCTTTACCCTCTGCCCGGCAATTTGTCAGATCGCTTAATTCCGACTATCAACCGGTCCTTTCGCTTTTCGAAAGGTATCTCGCGAAGTGGGGATAAAGGTTGTTGAAGAACGGATGTTAAGTTGGATAGCGTTTGAAACTGGAGTGAGTCACGAAAATGAGAGGTACAAAGCAGGGAAATACAAAATTTGACGAAGAGAAATTATCTATTTGCCAAAGATACTCGACGAAATATTTTAACGTACGTGTTAATATTTGCCTCCTTAAAAAAAAAAAGTGTCCAACTAATAATAGAAGAAAGGAGAGCAAGGGCAAAGATATAATTAGACAACGACACATAAAGAAAGGCTCTCAGTTTCTAATTTCGAATGATTAAAACAAAATCTTCTTGACTGAAAGAAGAAATGAAATGACGTAAACGAAAGCTGGCCCATTTTTCACACATACCATCCCCCCCCCCCCCCCCCACCCCCCCCCCAAAAAAGAAAGGAAAAATAAAAATGGAACAAAAGCAAAGATAGTAGAACTAGAGGGAAGAAGGGATGTTAGGGAAAGGGCACGCGTGATCGTGGCCCTCGGTACACGCAGTTATGGGCACGCTTAAAGGGCCCGACTGCGTGTGGGTCCCCAGATACGAGGACGTGTGGATGTCCAGGCGGAGCTCTGGCCCCGTTCGTAACCCGACACCAACAGCTTTGGCCCCTCTCCAGCGCCAACATCCACCGCGCAGAGTGAGACGGAAAGGTACGTGAGTGAGGCCCCCCCCCCCCCTCGGCCCATTCGTTCATTCGTTCACCGCGATCCTCACGACCCAAAACTAAATCATAACCGTATTATGCGGCCCGACAATAGGGCCGCTCGCTATACACCGAGAAGCCGCCTCTAATCCGCCACTCCGTCGACGTCTTGCTCCCGATGCTCCCATCTCCTCCTTTCTTTCTCTTTTTCTCGACTGCTCCGTACTATTCCCCTTCCTGGTGTTCCCTTCTGTTCCTCCTCCCGTTTGTCCTTTTTCTTTAATTCCCTTGTCCTTCCCTCGGAGAAAAGTAGCATTGTCTTATCGTCCGGTAGCTTTCGCGTGCTTGAAACTTCGACGCCTCCGCACGTCGGCTTTTGAATAGAATATTTTCGAATGGAATATTTTTTATATTTAAGAAGTGGCTAGGTACATGGGCAAACTTTTGAACCTGTGCAGGATATTTTTGAAATCTTCGTGCTGGAAGATTTTCAAGCAGAAAGAAAGAGGTGAACGTGTGGGTAATGCATATTCACACGCGCAATGTTTTTTTTTCCCCCCATCGAGAGAACGGACAAGTGGATGAACGATCCTCGTGTTTTTCCTTAACGACAACGGCCACGGGAGAGGACACGGTTGAGAGAATTTTTCTAGAGTTAAAATAAAAATAACCTGTCACCTTTCGCCACAATGTCCCTTTCTTGCACAACGCGGGTGCACGTTCCGCGAACTCGCGAATTATGAATATGATTATCTCGGACGGGCTCTTGACGGGAAGCCAGACCTGTCCCAGAGGTGTCACCTTACATCCTCCCTCTCTTCCATAGTGTCGACGCTCCTAGGCCCTCTCGTGCTGCTCTCCCGTCTCCTGACTTGGCGCGTGACGTTGCCTCGCGTAACCGAATCTCGCGAATAATTGCACCTCGATCGATCTTTCTGTTTCTCCCTCCGATTGTTTCGTCAATCGTTAATTAAAAGAATTAAAAGAACAAAAACAGAAGTTTCTATTTATTTATTTTTTTTAAATTGTGAAAGATTGTTTAATCTTTGGCGTAAGTGTTTGTGAATGCAAATATTTCAGTTGCACGATTTTCTGATAGAATATTTCGTTTCGACAGAAATATTATTACACGCGACACGGAGAAGATTTGCCAACAACTTTCGTAATATCTGATTTCTGCTCAATTAGCATCGCCATAGACGTAAAAATCTTCGTCTTTTTGAAATTCACGGCTAGCTTATCCCCGGCCACGATCGTCCCGGTTAATATGTAAAAATGTAAATGGTCCAGACGGTCCAGCAATAATCTCTCGGTGGTCTTCCAAAACGAAAAAAAAGAGAAAATAAAAAAAAAAAAAAAAAAACTCTGAAAAGTTCCTGGAACGGTTGTCCTCGATCCCCTCGAATTCAGCGAAAGCGAAATCGGCGATCCTGACAAATCGGCGTGAAAGCAAAATTGGAACCAAGAGATTGTCAACTTCGCAAAGATCTCCATAAAAACAATTAGAGAACATAGAAACAATTAGGAAAGAAGAAGAAATTTTAATTAACAAAGGAGATTCGAATATTATAACATTTTATTACGTATTTTCTTTCATCGTGCGCAACCATCGCACGAGTATATAATTGTTCGATGTATCTTCAACTCTTCAACAAAACTAACATTGTGTACACGTTTAACGCAGACGTAGGTGCCTACATAGGTGCACACCTATGTAACACGTTGCAGCCAGGGATGAAAGGGAAGAGTTGTTGCAGCGAGGAAGGCGAGAAAGAAAAAAGGATCACGCGAAAGAGAGAGAGAGAGAGAGAGAAAGGGGGATGCAGATGGGCCGTCAGCCTCTTTTCCGCAGGGGCCCGTAATAAATTTAACGGGCCAACGAGGGGGGCAGGGCCGGTTCGCAAGCGGCGATAACGATCGAACGAGCGTCAGAGAAGTGCTAAGTAACTACCGATCGTATCGAAGATAGAACCGTTTGGCTGCAGGCATTTATCGAACTACGCCGTCTGCCTTCATCCGCCATCTTTTACAGTCATAGAAATCCCCCTCCCCCGTCTCTCCCATTCTATCCAGTTTTCATCGCTATCGACGTTGTCAAAAATTGTCACCGACACCACAAAAGACGGAACAATGGAATTGTCTAGTGGAGTAGCTTGTAGGCACGTGTTTGACGTTTATGAATCAAATTTCTCCGTGGACCGACACGTGACGCGGAGAGACACGGAGCAACGCGCCCCCGTCGAGCGCCATGGGACCGATCTACTGGCTCCTCGATGATGCGATATGTCAGCGGACCCGTAAACTGTTTCAACGATCAGAAGCCCGCTCGAGGGACAGTGTGATCACGTCGATAGACGTGATGTAGGATATATTTGGTAGCACATGGAAGATTTGTTTGTTGTTGGAGTCACAATAATGGACGAAAGATAGTTTGTAGGATAAGAGGTAACAAACGAAACAACGCTACAATTTACTGAAAACTCAAGCTATACGTTTCTTGAGACTCGAGTGTCATCGCTTTAGGTGGATTTTTATGGAGCTCGTTTCATTATTGAAATTATTATTACAGGAATGATAGAATGGCAAGACAATTGCAATTTTAAAATATCGATCTGAAACAAGAAAACAGAGGAACTCTGTATAAACAATTGAGAGGCGAGTGTCGGACGTTAAAATACGATTCTCTTAATTCCCCATATCGTTGTGTACCTACAATGCGCCGGGTCTACCCCTAATTTCATTCAACGCCCTATAGAAATCGCCCCTGAATCTCTAGTCTACCAAACATATGTCGAAGATCTTGTCCCCCTTTCGGTACAATGACACCACGAAATTTCGTGCAGACGATTGGCCAGTCGTTCGTCCAATGAAACACGCTGGGAGAATGCTATGGGGGTTGACACGCGTGCTGGTTCCCCTGGGGTGGAATTCATAGGATTAGACGGCGGTAACACACGAACGTAACGTAGTTATGATAACTCGTTTCGTCCCCCTCTTTCTTCGCGGAAGAATTATGCCGAATTAAAGGAACAACTTGCCAGTTTCTTCTCGTTCGTCGCAAGAGTTTTTAAACTCTGATGATTCATTGCGTGCTTCATTATTCTGTTTGCAGAAAGCTGTGTTCTGTAATCAGTGTTCTTCGTTTACCATTGATAGTGTCGCGGTGTATTTGAGATTTTCAGATGTGAGTTACAAATTATTTTAAATTCTTTAACTTCAATTCTGGATTTCACAGACGAATGGATTTCTCAAGGTTGTACAGTTGGAGTCATTGACGGTTGCAGGAAACTTCTCGCTTTTAAAGTCGAAGCTTTTAAAAATTTACGTAATGAAACGTAGTATGCTCGGATGCAGGAGGAATATATACGAGTCACAGTGTCAGGTGAGCGACTGCGGAGTTGATCGTTGGCTGCTTGTAATTCTAGACAGGAATTAAGCGGTGCAGCGGACGGCCGCAGCTTCACCGTTGCGAGCGGTACCGTGGAAAGGACAACTGTGTAATATGATTACGGCCCGGCGAGATACAATATCGAAATTAGGAAAATCGACTTTTCTTAATCGTCCTAATATCTTCATCCGCGACTGTTCCAACGAACGAGCGTCTCGACTATAAGTATAAAATACGAAGCAACGCAAGATCGCAACACTCAACATAAACGATCATTACAGAAATTAATATTAATTTTCAGAAAAGAAAATTCAGTATTCTTCCCTGGGACGCGATTTAGACGAGAAATATCTACATGCATACATACCTCAATTTCAATTCGTCTCGATTCGTCGCCGAAGGATCAAATTCAACGGGAAGAACGGGAGGAGAAAGTCAACGTCTTGAAAGAGGCGCTCACACGCAGCGAGTGTGGCGTACGCGCGAACAGCTGGAATCTCCTCCAGTCACCAGCGGGGTCCATTCAGAGTCGGCGACGCGACAGCTGAAGGACGTTGTTTTCCTACGACAAATTACGCGAGCGTTCGCCGCTTTCGACGCGTGTGCGTCCTCCCGTGGTTGCTCACGCACACTGGCACACGTGCACACCATACGCGCCGACCTACCCCACTGAGAATCGTGTTTCAATACAGAAACCGAAAACCATATCATTACGTTGAAGCTCCGTTTCGTAGCACACGCGAATCGCGCCCGCGTGAATGCTAGCGTACGCGCGCGCGCGCGCGCAACGACCTAACCTTTTTACGAGTGTCTTTTTAACGAGTTAGCGCAGGTGTGTGTTGACACACGTGATTATCGAGCGTGTGTCGCCGATAGTCGACTCGTTTCTTCGATCTCTCCTACTTTTTGTAAGTTTTTCTCTCTTTGTCGATTAACCCATTGCGCTGGCAACTGTTTCGCGGACCATAACGAGTGACCGAATCGTATACAATAATTTGTCGCTTCCTTTTTCTTTTGAACTCGTCGGTGTGATATCACTGGATAGAAATTATTGAGAAGTAATAAACTTATCATTTGTTTTGCCTGGGTTACATTTAAATACACTTAAAACTGAGAAAACGTTGCAACTTGGGACGAAAAGTTTCTGACGTGCGTGACACGTCATTCCAGCGCAAGAGGTTAACGGCAACTGATTGCGGACCGTAACGAGTGACCAAACCGTATACAACAATCCGTCGCTTTCTTTTTGAACTCGGTCGTGATGATGTCACTGGATAGAAATTATTGACAAATAATTAATTTATTATTTGTTTTGCCTGGGTTATACATAAATATACTTAAAACTGAGGAAATATTGCAATTTTGGGACGAAAAATTCTCGACGTGCGTGGCACATCATTCCAGCGCAACAGGTTAACGGCAACTGATTGCGGACCGTAACGAGTGACCGAGCCGTATACAATAATTCGTCGCTTTCTTCTTCTTTTGAACTCGTCGGTGTGATATCACGGGATAGAAATTATTAAGAAGTAATACTTGTCATTTGTTTTGCCTGGGTTACATTTAAATATACTTAAAATTGACGAAAATGTTGCAATTTGGGACAAAAAAGTTCTCGACGTACATGACACGTCATTCCAGCGCAAGAGAGGTTAAGTCGCCAGAAGTCAAATTTTCTTTCTACAATAATCGTTGCTTCGGTACAGAAGAATTATCATTTTTCGAGCATGTAAGTATTTGTAGTAGTTCAAAGGTTAATGATCTTTCATTTTTCAATAGATTTCTTATTTATCTCGTCAATTCGGATTTATTACGATACGTACGGAATGCCGAGTAGAATCAGTGAGCTGTATTTCAGTATAGGTACGTTGAACGAAGTTTTCTTTTGAGATGAGGTTTGTTTGGGGTGTGATAAATTAATTCTCTATTATTTGTCTGTAAATATCTTATTACATGTACTCTCACTTGCAGTGTTATAATCGCACGCAACTCGGAACTATCGAAATCGCTTTCTCTAACGATGGTACAATTCGTACGCTCGCACTTGCTATTTTCTACGTTCGCCGTGATCTACTCTTCTCGGAAACGTGGCGGCAATCCTTTAGGACGATCTGCTTACATTGTTTCTTTAGGTCTTTCGGCCTAGAATGTATATCGCATGTAATTGTTATGTAGCCTCGTCGCTACGGCTCAGTACGGGCCGTATCGTCTTCCGCACGAAAAAAACAAACTTTGGCTTTACGTTTCAATAGCCTAACCATCGCGTGAATCATAAACTCTTCGAAATTTCTTTGGCCACCTGCTGGCCGATACACTTCGTTTACTTATTTTAGTCTTTACTTATCTCGACCACTGAAATCGTATTCCATCATAGTTTTATCCTTGTCTCATAATCCTAGAAGCGTTTATTGTGCCATTTATTAAGCGACGTTTCGCGTTTCCAATTGATTCTTGCAAAATTCATCACGTTCTCGTTTCAATGACGAATTTTTCGAAGAAGTAACATTGCACTGTTTCTATCTTTATGTGAGCACCGTATGTAGGTCATTCTATTCTTGTTACAGTTTTACAATGGAACATGTCAAAGGAATTCAGAATTGAAATTTGAAATTAAATGAGATTTACGGCGTGAGTTCACTGACTATGCAGCTTGATTGCGGGAACTATTCCGGAATATTAATTCAGAGTATATTTCCGTATATTAAACTGGAGCAACAGAACTCTCATAACAGAAGTTCACTGACGGTTCTTTGCTGGAAAAATTATTATAATATATAATTGATGGGTGGTACCGAATCGGCTGGACCCGAGAAACGAGGAACGAACAATTGGCGAATGCATGGCAAAATTGGCCACGTTGGTTACATAATGGACCTTCTCGAGCTTCGTCAAATGGTGGGCAGTGCGAGTATTTAGATGAGTTGACTCCAATTGGCGTACGTACCGTGAGAATCCAGTATCTAGCGCGTGGACCGTGTGTGAACCAGTCACTCTGGTAGAAGAAAAATGGGTGAACTAATCATGCAAATTGGGCACAATGTTACGTAATTCTGGTCTATCTTCAGCCGTCCGTCCGTTGGAATCTCGAACGCCAGACGTCCACTAATAATCGCTTGCGTTTGAAGCAATTAAAGCATTTCTCCATCGAAATTAGATTGACGTTGATTTACAGGTATTTCGTAACTGGAATATTGTTTTCGGTATCTGTACTCTGGCTTAATTGCTGGACGCCCTACTTATGAAAGTAGATTCGTTGATATTCAGGTATCGTAGCTTTCTTGATATTGTTCATTTTTAATGGAGCAATTAAGAAATTGAATTCGACAAGCGATATGCCTACTAAATAATAAGTAGGTCACTCTTCTGATTTTGGAGCATCGATTAGATGACAGAAATGTTAAAGAATCGAAAGATGGAAGACATTAACTTTGCACATCTTTTATAACTTTCTTGCTTTAGTATGTAAGTTATAAAATCTTCGAGCTAATAGGATTAGATAGAATTTTATTCGTTCAGTGGAACAATTGCCAATCAATGTATCTCAATTCAATTTACATCAGTTTTACATCTGAACGTATAAAAAGATCTTGTATAAATATTTCACAGCAAATCCATCTTAGTTTTAAACCGAGTCTTGACCAGATTACCTAGTTACTTAAATTTTTGGCCAGATCTGGCCAGTTCTAGATTACGTTTAGGCCAGATTCTGATTTTGTTGTTAATTTGGTATTGGGTTTTGTTTTATAAAACAAAGATATTCGGTTTTTAAGGAAGGTTTTATAGCTTACAATCACTTTCCTCTTTGATCTGTAAGTTACACCGGCTTTCAACTGTTTTTCTAGACCTTCTTCTTAATGATTTACAGTTATTCCTAACAGATTTCATTCAATTTTTACAGTACTCGTTCGCAACTACAGTAAAGTTCCAAATGAATCAACTTTTGAACAAAGTTTACGTGTCGTGCATGCGTGTATGCGCAACAACGCGTCGAAAAATGCTGGAAAAATCAAACGGACGTGGCAGGACCGTGGTCTGGTCCGCGGGACAGATTTAAGTGAGGAACGGAAGAAGAGGCTCGGAACGATTATGCAGCACGACACGGTGCACAACGAGGAGGGACAGAGAGAAAAAGAGAGGAGCACGGTGCGCGCACACACACTGCGAGCAATGTGCGAGGCTTCGCGCGGCCGTCAATTACGATTAATTAGAGCGGAGACTGACAGCGGACGCAGCGACGGCTACTTAATACTTTAACTTGTCCCCAACCCTCCACCCGTTCACTTCCTCCGTCGTCGTCGACGGTGACGAATCGACCCGAGCGTGCCCCCGAGACGCGCACGTTCGTTTCGTTCATCGCCAACGATCGTGTATACATTCCTTTTTCGCTTTTTTCTTTTTTTTTTTTCTTTTCTTTTTCGACATTCCCTCCATTCACGAAACGTGAGATCTCTGTTACGTCCCTCCCCTCCCTCCATTCGCGGCACGGAAAAAGTCGCCATCGGAAATTCAAGCTTCTGGCTTTCGGCCACGTGTTCAACCTCGTAATGGGACAGTTTGTTCCTTGTAAAATCGTCTCGTTGTTTTCTTTCTCTTACAATCCTTCTTCTGCTATCTTTTTTTCTTTTTTTTTTTTTCGAGAAGGAAAAATAGATGTCTCAAGTTCTTAGGAAAAGATCCTCACTGGTAAAAATATAAAATTTTATCCTTGACAGAACAGAGTTTATATATGTATATATACGTACGATCTAAATTCATACTTATTAATTATCCCTTGATGTTAATAGTTTACGGGATTACTAATTAGAATTAATTTCCAGAAACGAAGTCGAGAGTTTACAGAGTCAAGATATGAACGCTGTTACCAAAATGAAATATTAATTTCGCGAAACAAAAGTATTGCAACTGTATTATTATTGGATTGTCGAAGGAAGAAAGAAAAATTAACAAGGACAATTAGTCAGCAGAAGCATCGGGGGCCTGTTCACTTTGAGCGAGTCGTAATAACAAGTATGTCGGTATACACACTTCGTAACGACCATAATTAATTATATAATACCGTGATCTGTGTTACAAAGGGAGAGCTTGTTGCATTGTTAAACAGCGACAATTAAAACGAAGAAATTAAATCAGAATGTTGCGGATGCGTCATTTCACGGTTTCAGGCGCATGTTGGTCACGCATCGCATCGACTTCATATTAATAACTATGATCCTCTGCTTGGTACAATTTTATAAATTACCCACCATGACGTCCAAACTATTTACTTTTCTTTTTTTTTCAATAGCATAGCAACAATTTCGTGCTTGACGTTTCAACGATAAAAAGAAGACAATTTTACGTCGAATATCAGTCTAATCGACTCAACGATTTAATATCGATCGGCTTTTCGTCTGATTACGAGCGGAAGCTTCGATCGGAAGTTGTGGAAGTAGGAAAAGAAAATGGAGGGCGAAAACGTATTTGAATGATTGCGCTCGTTGTCGGTCTCCTTCGTTAATTGAGCCATTGTCTAGGTCCGGTTAGCCACGTCTAAAAGCCTAATGGTCGTTTCCTAGAGACGCGCCAGCCCGAATACAAAACGAATTAGAATAATTCGTTCCGTCTGGCTGCGTCACTAGATCGTGCAACGTCGTTCACCGTCGACGTTGTCGACAAAACCTGTCCTCTCTCTCTCTCTCTCTCTCTCTCTTCCTCCGCTCGCTACGAATCGACGATTCTACCTTAATTTCGACCAACTTTTCTTTTTCGTTTTTCTAATCTTTCACCAAGTTTAAAAAGTGCTATGTACTTGGGAGTAGAAATTAAACGTAAACTAAAATCTAAACTAAAACTTCTACTCGAACCTTTGTAAAGTTTTCTATAGTTGTTGAATTGAAATTGCTCTCCAGTTGCTGGCTTTTCTCTTCACTTGCCCATCCGGAAGAAATTACGAGATTTTATTTCATTTTATCAGAAATTTTATTAATTTTATTTTATCAGAAAGTGCTATGTACTTGGGAGTAGAAACTAAACGTAAACTAAAGTCTAAACTAAAACTTCTACTCGAACCTTTGTGAAGTTTTCTATAGTTGTTGAATTGAAATTGCTCTCCAGTTGCTGGCTTTTCTCTTCACTTGTCTATCCGGAAGAAATTACGAGATTTTATTTCATTTTATCAGAAATTTTGTTAATTTTATTTTATCAGAAAGTGCTATGTACTTGGAGTAGAAACTTAACGTAAACTAAAGTCTAAACTAAAACTTCTACTCGAACCTTTCTGAAGTTTTCTATAGTTGTTGAATTGAAATTGTTCTCCAGTTGCTGGCTTTTCTCTTCACTTACCCATCCGGAAGAAATTAGGAAATTTTATTTTATTTTATCAGATATTAAGAATTAAATTAAGAAATCGGTGGTTCCGCTTTAATTTTCACGTTTAACCTCCATTTCGTCGGCGTGCGCCGCGTGTATTACATTTCCGTGTTTTTTGTAAACACCACTTTTATCCGGCCGCGCGGATGTTTTTCATTAAAACGGGCCGCGCCGCGAAAAGTGTTTTATCGCTCGTTCTTTCGATTATATTCGAGCGTATTTTACATCGTACGTCGGAAAAAGGAACATTCGAGGCGAAGATAAATATTTCTCTCTCTCGTATCTCGTCTAGCGGGGAGCGAGGCTTCGTCGTCGACAGTCGCGATCGATGACCGATCATTCTTGGAAAAGCTCGGACCGTTCCTTCGGAAAGAAGGACGAGAGAGAGAGAGAGAGAGAGAGAACGTTAGGGTCGTCCTTTTTAATTTCTAATTTCATTACGGATTCTCGAGCAGCCCTATAATGGCCTCGATACGCCATAGGCCATCTGGCACGATCTCTGGAACGATCTGTATCTACATACCGATCGAGTATAATCGATCGGGATCGATCAGCGGGAATATCGTCTAGCTGGCTATCGTCGTCGAACGATCGGCCCGTGTAATCATCCTACGATCGAATTTACATGGCAAATTGCGCGAATAAGCGGATCGGAGGCGTTTTCTTCCTGTTGTCCGGCCGAAACAACGGCGGATTCAGTCGGGCAAACAGCAAAAGCCCCGCGTTTACGGAAACGTTCGTTAACTAAAGCGGAGGGATTTGTTTCGGACGAGACTGTTCCAAGTCTGTTGAGCAAATGCTACGTGCCTTAATTCTTGAAAACAAATTTACTTCTCTCTCAGCGAAAAAAGAAGGAGTGAAATGCAAAAAAATTCGTTCGTGGACGGCAGCAGAGTCGAAAAAAAGGTATGATCATTCCTAGGAGTATATCTTCCCAGATATAACTACGATGCGAAAGGAAGGAAGGGAGAGAGAAGAAGTGTTGCGTTTCGTGATCGTGGTTGCTGAATAAGATTTTTTCCAGGGAGAGCGGTAGGTGGGAATCTTACGGACGTGTCGCGATAAGGCACACATTAATTGAAGAACAACATCCGGCACGGAGCCAGTGACATCATTGTTTACGACGGAACGAAAATGGAATTAAACGGAGCGCCAATGGCCGCTCGTGCTCGTGACTCGAAAGGCGCAAGGGTAATTTTAGAGTGATAGTATTAACGAGAACCTCGCGCCGGTATCGATCATAAGAATGCAATTCGACGTGTGACCCATTTTTTTTTTCTTTCACGATTGTTTATGCAGTGGAATGGTCGATCGACGTGTAAGAAAATGGTCCCATATTTTTTTATCGATCAACAGCAATCGCTAGAGCGTTTATTATTGGATCCGATTGCAAACGTTCATCTAAAGATGACTATTCTTTTAGTGTTCAGTTCAGATCAAACTCGTGTGTAACGTCTGCAAGAGTACTATAATTCGAAACAATATTCATTTCGAGTGGAATTATGACGCACGGTGAATAATGAAAATTTGCGAGATCAAACTCATCGTTCATCAAATTGATCGTAGTTACTGTTATTTCGCCAACGATCGATTATGAGCCAATGGAGCTTGTCCACCTGTCGTGTTCGATGAGAATGTAATTCTGACTCGGCAGCGGAACTAATAGCTTCGACGAAGAACTACTTGTAACGTCTAATTAGATGGAAGGAATATTATAACGGACACACATATGTAACAGGCAGTAAAAAGTAAAAATCTAAAATCTTCCGATCTATTATTATAAAGAGTCAGTGATTTTTTTATTTAACAGGAGTTTATGTTCAAATGGCAGAAATTCATTTAATCAGCATTTAATCAGCATTGACTAAAATTTGGCTCAAATAAATGCAATTCACATATAGATACATATATATTGTATTGTACACGTTTAATTAGATGGAAGGAACATTATAACGGACACACGTATGTAACAGACAATAAAAAGTCTAAAATCTTTTGATCTATTATTATAAAAGGTCAGTGATTTTTTTATTTAATAGGAGTTTATGTTCAAATGGCAGAAATTCATTTAATTAGCATTGACTAAAATTTGGCTCAAATGCAGTTCATATATATATACTGTATTAATATAAAATATGAAAAAAATCATATTATTATTAATGAAGGTATAAAATTATCCCTTTATTAATAAAAATCTATCGTTTATTAGTTTGATTATAAATTAAATTAATTAAATAAAATAATCCAGAAGAAATAAATCCATGTCTAATTATTATATAGTATCTTCCAAATAATCTTAATTTTGTTACTAGTATTATTCTTATTAATATAATTCCTATATGAACAGTTGAAGAAATAGCAACAATTAATTTTATGTCCAATTGACACAAACATATAATTCTTAAAATTGACATTCCAAATAAATTAATTATTATTAAATATAAATAAAATTTATTATATGTAAATTTATAAATTTATATAATTTTATAATATAAATTTATAAACTTATATAACTTTATGATATAAATTTGTAAACTTATATAACTTTATGATATAAATTTATAAACTTGTATAATTTTATGGTATAAATTTATAAACTTATATAATTTTATGATATAAATTTATAAACTTATATAACTTTATGATATAAATTT
Source organism: Frieseomelitta varia (assembly GCF_011392965.1). Lineage (NCBI taxonomy): Eukaryota > Metazoa > Arthropoda > Insecta > Hymenoptera > Apidae > Frieseomelitta > Frieseomelitta varia. The sequence continues at coordinate 22,607 of NW_025110233.1, forward strand.
ATAAACTTATATAACTTTATGGTATAAATTTATAAACTTATATAATTTTATGATATAAATTTATAAACTTATATAACTTTATGATATAAATTTATAAACTTATATAACTTTATGGTATAAATTTATAAACTTATATAATTTTATGATATAAATTTATAAACTTATATAACTTTATGATATAAATTTATAAACTTATATAACTTTATGGTATAAATTTATAAACTTATATAATTTTATGATATAAATTTATAAACTTATATAATTTTATGATATAAATTTATAAACTTATATAACTTTATAATATAAATTTATAAATTTACATAATTCGTAATTCCCATATATATATATATATATATATATATATATATATATATATTTGAATTTAGCTTCAGTTATGTTAAGATTAGGAAGATATGGGATATTACGAATATATATATATATATATTGTATCTTACAAATTGGATTTTAGAGCCAACAACGAGTAAGCCAAATGCGATATTCACCAACGAGCATACCGCCCCTAAATGTTCGGCGCAAGAAACGTAATGGGCAAACGCGTGGCAAAAAGACAAACGGCGCAAGTGGCGGGAGAGGGACGAGAATAGAAGTATCTGGAGCGAGAACCAGGTCCGAGGGTCATCGAAAAGGGCCTTCGGTTTTACGATCTTCCTTCGGCCGACAGGAGCCACACGATCGGCAGTCGGAGTGTCCGCGCTCAAAGGAGAAGAAGAGAAAAGAAAATATACGAAAGAAGTCGATGATGATAAAGAAGAGAAGAAGAGGTGGAGTTGGAAGCTTGCTAGAACGAATGGCTGTGCCAAATTAACCATGATTTATGGACACTGGCTGGCCAATATTCCATTCTATTAACATCGCATTATCCGTCCGACAAATTACATGCCAACGACCCAGTTCTTCAGGAGCCCGGCCCTGGCACAAAGTAATCTCTACATTCATGGCTTCGTTATCTTCGCGATCACTTGGTTCCTGCGAGTACGTTGTTATTTTATTGATATTTTCATGGGGCATATTATTCACCTTACGTTTTGTTGATTCTTCTTATTATAATCCCTGATCCATGGCGCGTGTTGCTTTTCGTTTTCACGGTACTCCAGGAACAATTCATTCCGACAAAAGGGGGTTACTAAATCTTTCAGTACTTGGACGAGTCGAAAATGATCGAGAGATTTAAAACCAGTGGTAGAAAAGAGTGAGTTTTTTCTTTTTTCTTTTTTTTTTTTTTTNAGTGAGTTTTTTCTTTTTTCTTTTTATTTTTTTTTTTTTTTTCATCGACAAAACGTATTTTCCCAATAACAAGCATCTGCCAACAACAAATAACATATTTTATGGACGCTCGGTCATATCAGTTCGCAAACGATAAACAACGGCTACGATCACGGTAACAAAGGTTTACAATTTTATTTCGAACTGAATGTTTTCGAGGGAAAAGTGCACGAAGATAAAAATTAAATTGCAGCTGTGTTTACACAGGGATCAACTACATCTCTCTGTGCACATTTAAATTCTAAAATGATTAACGCGTTAATGATACAATGTAATAAAGTTAATTTCGCAGCAGGACCGCGGCGAGATAAATTAGACTGCGAAGGTGCGAAGCAAAGTAAACGGATGAAATTCACTCGACTTATAAACGTCGGAATTATCATGGAATAATCATCATCGAGCAAAGCCGCACCGAATTTTCCAGTTTTCCTTTCTGGTTACCGTTCCAAGGTGTACAGGTATCCGATGTAGCACGATCGATCACCGATCGACACTTTATAGCCTGGGATAGGCATGGTGTACAATGTTGCACTCTATTGGTTGGCTACATATCGCAACATTATACGTAGATGCGGCGGGCATCGAGTTGCAAGCTGCAATGCGTGCACGCGTTTAATTAATTCGCTTGTACACGCGCCGTATGAGTTTCATTCCCTGGTACAGTTTGATGAAATTTACCCAAACGAACGAATAAATACTTATTTCCGCAGTTGCAGGGCAGAAAAATTTTCGGTTATTAATCGCGGACATGTGATATCGCGAATGATCGACTGTTCAAATTAAGATCAAGGATGATATAAAATGATCTAGCAACGGCCAGTCAATTTCGACGATTAATCGAAACAGTTTTGAAACTTTATATAATAAATTATGTTTAGCGACTACGCTCTCTCTCTCTTTCAATTTTTTCTCTCTGTTGCAGTTACGTTACGAGAGAATTATCGACGATATATGTATGTAGTTAACACCGATGATACTTCTTTATAGAGACTTAATATGAGGAAATATTTTGTCGCGAGATTGCTGATAAATCGTAATTGTTCTGCGTAGAAAAATGCTGGCAAGGCTAAGACCTAAGAACTGACAATCTCGGTGGTTAACAAGTAAGAAAATATGACTAAGGAATGACTAATGGTAACTACGAAATATGTGTACGTATTAAGAATTGAACGTGAAGTTATTCTTTTATTCAAGGTATCTGAAGTTTTAATGGAATATCTGAATGTCATCTTCCGCCGAGTTTATACATTTTTATATAATAACCGAATCTAGGTCGTACTGTACATCCAATTGTGATGTCAAAAGAATTATTTATTACACAGTTTGTACGTGGTGTACCTACTACTTTCAGCTGGATTTGTGTAATTTCGCAACAAGGAAAAAAAAAGACCGTGTTACAATGAAAAATGCAAAATAAAATGCTTTTCATTTTCAACAGTAGACCTGGCATAAGCTACTTGAAAGAATTTATTGCCAACTAAGAAGAAGCAGAAAGACTAATTAAAACTTGTCAGGAGGATTGTTAAGTATATACATACCATTCAGTGACGCGACAATTCATTCAGTAATGATATGATCTTTCGAAATTTAACTCGACAGATTTCCAACATCACTTGCATAAAATCACGAAAACACCCCACGAGGTAACGATGGGCGGAGGACAGTAATATCCACGTGCACACGTCGTCGAGCACACGAGGCGAGCAGGAAAGCAAATAAACGAACAAGTGAGAAAAGAAGGAAGAAAGAAATAAAGAAGAGGAGGCGGTTGGACAAGGCGCATCGCGTACGCGCGCGTAGCTCGTGTCCGGTCAGCCGTTAAGAAGGAAGCTTCAGGCCGATGTCGAAGATAAGACCGGGGACGTGTCCCTCTGTGCGTGGCATTCTCCCGGAGTAGTGGTACCGAAGTTCGGGGACCAACGAGTGTGCCGGGCCCTCACGTAATCCACGGATACGTCGCGACGAATTTGTACGTCTGCCCAATGAGCCAGAAGCCACCCTGCGTTAGCCTCGTTTCGCGTTCACCGTTCTTCTCCTCTTTTCGGACCGTTCCACTGTACGTCCTTCGCCCACTGGCTACATACATACTTATATATCCATATAAAATGGAATGTGTATATGTTTTTATATAGATATACATAATAGATACATATGTGTGTTTTTATATAGATATACATAATAGATATATATATATATATATATATATATATATATATATATATATATATATATATATATATATATATATATATATATATATATATATGCATATATAAAGAGAAGCCACGAAACTGGGAACCCTCTGCCTTCAAAATGGCTACCGTCTCCGCATCGGTGGACAGCCGATGTAAACTACAAGCGCTCCTTTCGAACACAAGCGCTCCCCTCGTCGATCGCGTCACCGGTTTTTTTCGATTTCTTCAAAGTGGCACATTTGCTTTTGAGGAGAGGACGTCGATAGATCCTGAGTACCGGACGACAGAAAGAGAAAGAGTGGTTCACTAGATCGATACGATCCATGGTTGGAGGAGTTGACGAAGAAAGAGACAGAGCTTTCGATCGACGTGACAGGTCGTATTTGGCACTAGAATTTGAGTTGGTCAGGCCTGTGTGATCGCGATTGGAAAAGTTTTGGAGTTAAAAATGATCTTGTCCTTTAAAATGTTTTTCTTATGGACGCAAATGCATCGAGAATAAGCTTCGAATAGTATCCTTTTTTTCTTTTTTTTATATATAATTCCTTAAACAGAAGAGTTTCTTCACTTTTAGAAATACTACTACTTCCTCTATTTCTATTGATTAACCAACTTCGTAGCTTCTGAGCGGAAAACAATTTCCAAACGGTTCCACGTATGTACAACACCCGCATGGAGCAACATCGAAATTCCAGGTACCATTGGCAGCACATCGTGCCGTCCACGAACGATTGGAAAATCTGTCTATCGTCAAGAGGGGGAGGGGGGGGGGCAGGAGGTAGAGGACGAGCTAGAATGAAATGGTTCGAAAAGGGGAGTGACGGAGAGGAGGAGTAGGGGATCGGCAAGAGAGGGAGAGAGAAAGGAGAGCACAGAGCTCGTGTTTCCGGCCGGGTGAACAACAATGCCCGCAGACAAATGAGCATCCCGCCTCCATTGTTCGCTTCATCGGCACGGCGCAGCCTCTCTCTCCCCTATTACCCACCCTGGTTCCGCTTGCGCCCCCCTTCTATCTTCTCCCCTCCTCGTCCCTTCTCTTTGTCTCCCCCCTTCATCCCGATGGTATGATCGAAGGTTCCACGTCCTCGTCATCGTCCTCGTCCTCGTTCTCGTTCACCTCATCGTCGTCATTGTCCTTTTCCTCATCGCCGTCGTCGTCGTCGTCGTCGTCGTCGTCGTTGTCGTTGTCGTCGTCGTCGTCGTTGTAGTATAGCCACAGCTGGGGGGTCCTCGATCAACCTGATGCGGGCCAACACCGATTAAACATCTCTGCTTCGTCGAATCTCCGTCAACGGAGGCCCTCACTGCACGTCCTCGTGGAGAGGTAGGATTCCCCCACGGTGCTACTCTCTTTTGTCTCCGGAGTTCCACCGTTGATTCTCCTCTATTTTTACCCTCATTGTCTCCTCCGTGTGCGCTCGATGAAAATAACGCACGATGCCGATGTCCGGATAGAGGCGGCGCGGATAGCCTCGTCGATAGTCTCCAACTTTTTGCTCCAACTTTCTATCTCTGTCTCGTTGTCGTTTCTCACTTTTTCTTCGTTCGTTTGTTACACATTTGCAAAGTCCACGAGTCATCAGTATTATTTATTTTACAACTTAATACTCTGGCATTTGCTCGGGATTTTGTTTTGCGGCATTAACAATTTCATGAATTCTCTTGCATTGTGGTAATTGATTTGTAATTTGTCAAATGTCTAATGTCATTAACTAGTAAATTGTTATACAAGAGAGAGGTTTGGTAATGTTTTTTCTTTTTTCTTTTTTCTTTTTTTTTTTTGTCTCCATTTACTTTCTCTTTTTGTTTTCTATTTATAGTTTATACAGTTTTTCTTCTTTTTCAGATAGTTTGATTGGTTGTTTTGTATCGTTGTTACGGATGTTTATTTGACTAGCGAGCAACGCTGCGTGTTGGATGCGGACACAGGAGCCAGGAGTTTGAATAAGTATCGGAGAAATTGATTTTTTCGTCTGCTTTTCAGTTTTTGTCGTTTCACTACTTTCTTTTTCCTTTTTCTTCTTTTCTAGCGCGAAGAGCTACGAGGTGTGAAGCTGTGAAGTATTTCATTTGCTTCTCTCTGGTTTTACCATTTGGTTCCAAGATTTGCTATCTCGCAGTTTTAAAACGTTTGAAGAACGTCTTTTTAATTTTGAAAGTTTGAAGAAGTTTTTAATTCTTCTCTGGCAGTTAAACCATTTGAATTGCAGTTACTTCGTGCATATCCATAATGTTAAAGATTAAACAAGAAATTTTCTCAATTTTGCAATGGATAAGTCAAGTATACGACAAAGAAAGAAGATCGATGAAAGGGGAAAAGTTAGAAGCTGAACGATGGTCAATGGTTTATTGAAGAGCGATGAGGCGTTTTATCGCGAAATTAATCGAGTACACCAGCTAACTTCTATTATTAGTTAGATAAAATCGAGAGATCGTTGTTGTTCAATCGAATAAGCGTGTTTATTAGACCGATGGGACTGGGATCGAACGATGCTATTTTACGCAAAAACACAACAGCATCTGGATAAATCGAATCGTATGAATGTAAATTAATTACGATTGTATTTTGATTAACATTACGATACAGTTTGAATAACAATGTGAAAATGAAAATGCCGCAACGAGATTCCCTTAATCAATTTGGTTATAATTTCCGTCCGTTCCCGGCTGTAACGGTATACACTGTGAAACCTTATTTAAACAATTAAAATAAGTCTGCCGCTAAAAATGATATCGTTATTCCAAGAGAATTCGCGCTGCATTAAAAAATTGCCACGCTGTTTCCGCATTTTTCAAACTTCATTTTACTTTTTGCTTCATTAGTATTTACCATCGTTCACGTGTTTTATCGTATAGATCACGCGAATTCAAGTCTGCGACTTGATGAAATAGTTAAACATCGAATAAGGATTAATTATCATTAACGAGAAAATTCAGTGGCTACATCATAATACTGCATGGTAATTAGCTACATACTAATTAAGTCCAAGTATATTAAATTTCACATCATTTAGGTAATACTCTCGTATACTTTTATATATTTTTATGCTTTTGTATATTTTATATATTTTTATACTTTTGTGTAGTATACTTTTATATTTATTATTTTTATACTTTTCTATAGTATACTTTTATATTTATTATTTTTATACTTTTCTATAGTATACTTTTATATTTATTATTTTTATACTTTTATATATATTTTATATATATTTTATATATATTTTATATATTTTTATATTTTTTTATAGCCATTACCATACTCACATATTCAAAAATTATTGTTGATTTCTTTCTTTAGGCTACTTTCGTAAATTATCGTTCGTGGTTAAATTATCTCTTGGTAGAAAATTTTGGATGCGCGATAAACTGACAATAAGAAGGTAACGCGAGAGACTCGGAGGGCCAGATGTTGTGCAAGGATTCAGCATCCTCGAGTCCATTCATGGCTCCTGTAGGAGAACACCTTACTCGAATCGAGCAACGTCGACCTCCTGTACCACAGAAATTCGATACTGCTCGAAACCTCGGCTCGCGTGTAATATCGTGCTCATATATATTCTATCTTGTTCCAATTTTCAAATCTTGTCGGACAGCCAGAAACAAAATTGTCTGCATAACTGATGTATTATCGATATTGCAATTTAGGTATTTTCACACTTTGCATATGATAATTAATTTAAATCATTGGCGTTGAAAATGAAAGCGTGTATCGACAGTTTGATTTTCTTCTCACTAGAGTGTGAATGTTAAAAATAATATCTATGTTAAAGGAACACTTGTGTGCATTGATTATGTTTGATGGAACGTATAAATTTGATTGACAACGAATAAAAATTTATTTCTTATGTTAATGCGGTTTTTATCTTATTATTTGATTTTTTGTCAAAAGCTTTCATGTCATTTAATAACTCATCGTATGACTCTTCCAATGTGCTAGAAGATTCCGGATTCCTGTTTAAAATAGATAAAGAGATAATAATTTTTTATTTTAATTAGACTTGTTTGTTAGTCTCTGCTTACGTGTAATTGTCATGATAGTAACAAAGTTTAGACTTTTCAACCGCTGCAAGTGCTACTTTGTCTAAGCCGCGCTCTTTAAAGACATTCAACTGATCGTGCCACTTTCTTTCACATTTAAAAGATTCTCGATCTTCTTTCTTCGTCAATTTTTTATCTACAAATTTTTATTGAATTACATACTTTCAAAATCATGTTGGAGAATTTTGATGAAATATATATTGAAAATTAAAATATATGTACTTAATTTATTACGTCTATAAAGATTTTCCATTTGCAAACATGATTGTACCTGATAATTTTCTGTAAGGTTCAAGAGGCTTCATTTCTGCCATAAACTTCCAAAACTCCTTCACTTTAATTTCCTGACTTTGACTTATACTTTTATCAAATATCAGTTCTATGCAGATCTTCGTACTTTCTGTCATGTTTAAAAATTCCGCCAATTTTTCTCATATGCAAATACGTCATTTCCTCTTGGAAAATATCACTAGTTTGATATTGAGGACATGTGAATGGGATGTCTAGTGACATTTAATGTTACCCTTGCGACTAAGTCGATAATATAAACTCGTAACCAAAAATACTAAATTTTCATGCTCAAATATTCTTTGGAGATCAAATCCAAATATTCTTCAAGACACGTAATATTATATCGAATATTTTAACAATAACTTTTCAAATACCACATTGACAACGAGCAACGTCACCGTGCGATGGTAAAACAGAGCGAGAGCGGCAGCTTTTAAAAAAATTTAGTTTCGACATTCCGTGAATAAAGGCACATCCTTGAGAAATTTCGTTAGTAGAAGATTCCAATCGACAAGGAGGTGATAAACAGAGACACTTGGGTGAAGTGCGATGGGGCGTGTGGGCGGAGTTGCGCGTGGGTTGAAAAATTAAGGGAAAAGGAAAAATAAGTTAACGAGCGCGGAGTGCGATGATGTCATTGCCCCGACAGGTTATGAGCAGTGCGCGCCGTGGATGTCAAGATGGCTGCCACGTACATCTGATCGGAGGTTTGTGCGCTCGGGGGATTTGACGCCGAACTGTGATAAAAGGGGCTGTCTTTCTCGTGTTGCTGACATGGTGACAGTACGAAGTTAGTCGGCCTGTATCCATGAGCACCACTTTGTACACCCTCGATGATAGTTTTTGTCGTCGCGGCCGCCGGCGGCTCGCATTGAACCATGTTCAGCAAAAAACTTCACGTAGACGTCAAAAAGTCAACACTGAAGATTCAGGATGTTAAGAAGGACAGCGCAACTCGGTTCAAGCATCTTAAGATCGTACTAGGTGAGCAAACGTTTCGTTCCCACCCTGTTCGTTAATCCTTATTGTTCTGTGAAATCGGCTAACGTTGACTCGTCATGAAAATTAATCACAAACGAGGGATTTTACAGTTGCCAGTTAATGTATACGACGATAGTTAAAGGAGAGGGGCGGCAATTTTGTTAGTATTTGCCGCCTACACGCCAGCATCAAGACGGTTTTAATGTTGTCGTAGAACTCGTGGAATTTTACGCCAGACGATTTTTCAATTTTACAGATCTTCTGTTACCAACGCTAGTGTATTAAGATTTTTGCATTTAGTTTCCTACTTATGCGATTTGTTGTTTTTTTTTTAATTTTGCGTACACTGTAAAAAATTGGATAGTCAATTTTTTAATAATTATTGATTATTATTTGTTTCTTATTGTTTATTTCAAATATCATTGAATGTCATAACAGGTCTTCTTTTTTTTTAAAAGAGAATAATTTTTCTTGTACTCAATTGTAATGTGATGGTATAGTGTTAAGTAGTAGTATCTAATCACCAAACCGCATGACCACAGTAATCAACCTACCGTGGCCTCCAATTTCAGCTAATGTTACATTATTATTATTATCATACATAGATAATACTGTATGCTTAAATGTCCAATATCAATCAATAAAAAATTCTACAAGTTATTTGTAAGATAAAACATTATTGAGAATACTTAAATGATTGTTATAAAATTTCTATTTTCATATCAAGCACAATGTTATCATTATTGCACTTATGTTGTCCTAGAAATAAATATTTATTTCAACTTGAAGAAATGTAAATGCTTTCTGTTATTTTCATACAATTTATGCATTTTTATGTATTATAATTTTATGTAAATATAGTAAATTTATGTAATATATTATAATAATAATTATATGTAAGATAAAAGTTCTACTACATAAGTGCAAGATTAGTAGTGATATGCATAATAGGTTTCCCTATAAAGCAAATTTTCTTGTGAAAGTAATTGTGATCTCTGATCTTTAGCTACAACAATTATTTGTTAATTAGAGTTGAGATAATTTAAGTTAGTAATACCAAATAATTTTTTAATATATTAAAAAATTATGGTATTTTATAGAAAATGTGGACACTGATGAAGCAAAGGGGTTTTTTGAGGGCAACTTCAGTCATGTCTATTTTATTCTATATGATTGTTTTGTGTCAGCTGAAACAAATTTGCGACAACGAGGTAAAAATATTAGCTGTTCTACATATATTATATTCATATATTAACAATACATATTGTAAATGCTTTGCATCATAATACAGTTATGATTGCAATTTTTGTTAACCATATAGTAATTATAGAACTGCAATTATATTAACATTATAATTATATATATTTGTAAAATGCTATTATTTTACTACTTATTTGTTTCTCTATTTTGCTGCCAGAACTTTCCTTCCACATTGGTGAGTAATAGACAGATGATAGAGCGTATATTCCTTGCATGTTGCAGTTTGAGTTCCATTAATCTGATCATTACAATCTGATCTTATATACAAGTATCATATCATTATAATATTGATATATACACAAAAGTTCTATATCGATGTCTTTTTTTAAATTTTTTTCCTTTGTTCATGAAATATTAAATGTTACATGACTAAATATTATATATTTCGTTTATAGTGCATAAAGCACATAGGGAGGAGTTGGAGCAGGTATTACAACTCTTGGAAAAGGTTTTAACACTTCTCCCTGAACTTCTTAATAGAAGGTGGCAATGTCATAGTCTAGCAAGGATTTTGCAAAAGCTTTTACATCCTGGTAATAGTTGGAAACTCAGAAGAGAAGCTATAAGGTATGTACATATAGTTAGTGATGTTATTACATAAAAAAGTTCACGTTTATGTAATGTATACTAAATTAATTGTAGATACTTTATTTTATGGTACCAAGCACTTGGTGAAAATGCTCCTGATCACATTCATCAAATGTTTGCAAGCTTAATACCAGGGTTTCCGCCTCAACAACCATCTCCTTATAAGTCTGAACGTAAGATAGATGGAAAAAAAGATAAACTTGTCAAAGTTATTGGTTGTGATGATAAAGATAAGAAGGAATTTTATGATACGCAATTGTCACAAAGTACTTTTCATGACAATGGTTCATACCAGTGTCCTGTCACTCCAATTGATAGTGGACCTATTTTACCCCCACAAAGTGGGGAAAAGCCTCTTGATAATGAGACTGTTCGATTTTTAGAAGCATTACTTGAATTTATGGTTACTCAGGTATATTTATATATCTTGAAGTAATGTAATTTGATATTACTAAAAACTATACTAAAAAGACTGCTATCTAATTTGTTTGTAGGTTGTAAAGATAGAATGGAGAGATAAATCTTCGCGACAGCACAAAACTTTTCAATTTTTATTAGAACGTTTTAAGGCTACGTATCTTCGTCATATTTGTCCCGAGTTTGACGAGAATTTTTCGTTATACAAACCGAATTTAGAATTGCCTACGATGCGTAAACCAACGAATCAGAGTCAGGATAATTATGTATTGTGTAAAGTTGCTTTAATTAAGTGGATCGCTGGTTTTACCCATATCGCTAGAAAAGATGTTCGTGTCGCAAACCTTTCACATAGGTATTTTTATGCTAGTAGTATTTTATGAACATTACAATAATCTTACAAAAATTATGATTAACAATTTTCTATTTCAGCACAACTCCAAATGAAGAAAATACAGAATCAGAACTTCGTCGAGTTTCAGTCACTCAGAATAGCGCTGACTCAACTTTATTATCTCCTGAATCAACTGTGTCTCAGCAAGAGAATCAAAATCAGGAAGATAGTACTGTTTCAGCAGTTACTCTCGTTAGGGAAGTTCTGTACAGTAACAGGGATAATGTGAATTTTGTGCATGAATTGTATAGACAAGCATTTTTGTTAGACTTTAATCATGCTGGTGCTATAAGGAAAGCTATAGCTGTTTATAAAGATTGGATTCAAATGAATGTGAGACTTTTGTTCATAATTTCTTAACACTATAATGACGATGTTTACTTATTTTTTGCATTTTTTGCAATTAGGAATTACCACCATTCATGTTAGAACCATTGGATTGTCATAAAGAAAGAGATTTTGAGGAAAATTCGAGAAAAGATCTCGCCGACATTGATAAAAGCCCTTCGGAGAGCTATCGTCAAACAAGATTAAGAAATGATTCTTACCTTGGTGCTATACACAGAGAAAATTTATTTATAAGAGCGGGGCTACAAAATGTTTTACAAGTGTTCATTACGCAAGCTTCTAACGTTTTCTTCTTGGAGAATTCTGGACCGAATGCATCTTTGACATTGCTAGAAGAACAGACTGATAGTTGCAAAAGAGTTCTGAACGTGTATCGATACGTTGTAATGAATTCTCGATTAGAACCGGGTACTTGGGAACAGTTACTTAGGTAAATATTTTTCCTTTCAAATGTCAAAATTTTATTTAATAAACTTGTAATATTAATTTCATTATATATTTATTAGAGTATTATTACAAATAACATCGCTTGTTTTAAATGAGAAATCGTCTCGACGTAAGATTCAAGAAAGCATTGGTGGTAAACTTGCCCCTGCCATATTTCAAACTTTGATCGTTACGTGGATTAAAGCCAATTTAAATGTTGTTATTTCTACGCAATTATGGGATCAGTTTCTAGAAGTATTGACATCCTTAACACAGTGGGAAGAGCTAATTCGAGAATGGGCTGTAAGCAAAGTTGAAAATCATCTTTCTCATTTATCTTATTATGTTTTACGAGAAATTTAATGTTCATATTATCCAATATTTTATTATTTTATAGAAAACATTAGATACTTTAACAAGGGTGCTTGCCAGGCATGTGTATAACTTGGATTTAAACGATTTACCATTGGACAGATTGAGTGAACAAAAAACTAAAAAGCGTCGTGGTGTTGGAAGCCGAGCTGCTTCCACGGGAAGTGTTCAACCACCGCGCAAAGGGAGCGTTGATCAAGATAATAACACCGTGTCTAAAGAAAATGTTTCAGGTAGGAAATGATTCTTCGTGTGATTTCTTATCTAAAATTTTTAATTTATCATTTCAAAAAAAATTAGATATGTATTGTTAATAGATCATCCGATGCGAGATTTAAGAAAGATACGACCACTTCCTCGTAGCGCAAGCGATAACAATATTTATAATGGAAAAGCACGTACTAAGCTTCATAGGAATCGTACACACACTGTACACAGTGGTATTCCTGGTAAGTAGCCTACCAAACATCAAGGACTTTTTTCTTATAGTAAAAATTTTGATAATAATATATCGCATTTGGTAGTGCCATCTATGTTGCTGATAATGCGTGCAATTTATTTATAACTTTGTCTCTTACTTTTTTGCTTTGTCGCCTGACACTGGTTTAAAAATAACTAGTTTGGCGTTGGCCAGACACTCGTCTCACTTCATACATCATTTTTTTTATTCCTTTGTTACATTTCTCATTTGCAGTATCCTTTCTCATTCGTGCTTTCTTCTAATTTTAAACGATAAGGAGTTATACGGAATTGATATCTGGTATTAAATAATTCTCATAGTGGTTGTGGCTTATTTGTGTATTAAGTGTAAACAAATTTCCACACGCGCAGTACTCCCCCTATCGATAGAGCAAGATATGGCGCGGCTACTGTCAAATGGTATTACTTCATCGTCGGCAACTGGTCGAAAAATGTTACCGAACAGACGTGCTAAGTCTTTGGATAGCATTGTAATAGTCGATAGCGAACCACCGTCGCCACGTTGTCCATCTCCAACACCGAGCAGCGGAGTCGACAGCAACAAAGACAGTCCAATACAAATAGAGAACATTGATGGCAGTAGTATCGGTAAGTATATCGTTTGCCGCTATTTAACATCTGCATCGGGATATGAAAACATCATTTTTTAATTGCATAACAACGTGTGATCATTCTTATGATATTAAATTGTTTTTTTATTTTATTTTTTTTTTTCTTTCTTTGCATAGAAAATCATAAATATAGAACTAACAGTGGAATATTTTATTATGATATTAATAATAATAATAATAATAATGCATTGTTTCATCCAATATGCTTTGCTTTCTTTTTTTGTAAATTAACGAAACTATATATAGGAGAAACACCTTCTATTTATAAGATAGAACTTGTTGAATATATAAGATAAATACCTTTGGAGTAAATTTAGTAGCGGCATTGCATATTTCCTTTATGTTTCCAATGCGTTTTTATTTGGTTACTAATAAGTTCCTTTGAGTTCTGTTTGAAATCGATAAAAAAGCCTTTTAAAAGTGCTGTGATTTTGTTAAGTGATTATAGTATTTATTTCATACAGTTCTGCGACTGCGAATATTTATAATAATTTTGTGATTCTGTTATCAATTTGCAGACACGAATGATGCTTCCGAGAGAAGATCTGTTATGGCTGGTGGTGGAGTTCGTGGATGGTTACCCGACGTTGCTGTCGTATTATGGCGTCGTATGCTATCGGCATTAGGGGATGTAAATAATATTCAAGACCCTACTCTTCATGGACAAGTGATGGATTATCTTGTTCAACTTACACAAACACTTATAAAAGTATGATGTTTCGTATTTCGTTATGCTCTTAATAGTGTATTTTATATTACATTGTTACATGTTTTCATTTATATTTAGATTCGCTTGAACCAGGGTGTGTCTGGTGACAATCAGGCAACTCCTCCAGCTCCAGAACTTATACCTCCATTGACAGTCATTGCCCCATGGTGTTTCAAGGTTAATGTTAATTTATTATCTTGATAATATTTAGCACTATTGTTACTAATATAATTGTACTTCTAGGCGATACAACTTCCTAGTCAATATGAAGTTGGTAAATTGGCAGCATACCGTTTGATCTGCCTTTTGACAGTTCAACCACAAGATATTAACTTACCGAAACAACATTTGACTCTTTTTTATCGCGCGGTTCATAATGGTATCGTTAGTAACGATTGCAAGGTATTACACGTACTGGTCAAATATACCGGTCCTAGGTTGTTCAGTTTGAATCTTCCTGGATCTAGCCTTTTGATCTTAGATTACATCCATGCTGCTAATGTAATATTGAGCAGTCAAGACATTGAGGTATTAGAAAAATTTCATGATGATTTTAATAACACTATGCAGTTTTTATTAAATTATTAATTACGAATTAAATTATAAATTATAGGCACCAAGAACTGAAGCTGTCTCGATAATTGGGTCATTACTGTCTTTACCAACTACCCCAGTTAAATTACCCGTATTGCAGCCTACCGCGGCCGATATCGTAACTATGACATGTCCAGATGCAAAGGTATCAAAATGCAATAGTTATTTATTTGACACAAGTTTATCGAAAATATCCTGAGTCAGATATTATTTTGTTCTAGGAACATATAATTACGATACTTTTGAGAAGTTGTAGACGAGAACCAACCGGTATTGCAAGATGTACAGCTCTCTCGAGCATTGCTATGTTTGTATACAGGGAATTGTGTTATAAAAATCAACATCCAAGAATTCCAGAAGCTGTTACGGTTCTTCTTTTAGCGCTTAAAGTAAGTCTATTGAGTTCAATGTGGGTCGATGGTTTCAGATAAAAAAATAATTTGTTAATGTGTTAATTTTCTCTGACGTGTCAGATAGTTTGCATGCTACAAAATATACGTAACTATCTGATAGCTGTTTAATATTTTTTTTCTTTTACCTGGGTTATATTTTTTAGTTAAGTAATAAACACAGTGTAACGTAGTAGATATATAATAATAGTAGTGAGAAATTCAGTGTCTCTTCCACTAAGTCTGATTGACAGCGGATGCAAGGGGCAGGGCGTCGCAGAGCTGGTTTCTGTTATCCACTAATGGATCAGGTAGTTTTTCTTAGATCAACTAACTTTTGTGGACTCCTCCGCATTATGTGTTGTTGCAGTATTTACCTGTTTACTGATGTCTTCGTATCTGTTTAAGGGTGTCATCGGCATTGCATGGTGTATTGCACGATTGTGTGTGTAAAATGTCTAATCATATTTCTATGTTTTTAATCTTAATATATCTTACATGTTACAGTGGTTCATAAATATACATCGAATTTTTTGCTCCCATTTTTCTTCAAAATCTTTCAGTTCGTATATCTTTGAATCTTTAAGAAAGATTACATCAATTTGGGGATGGGGTGTTAACATCAAAGAACTATTCTGTTATACATATATGTTAATAATTAACAATTCTTTATAATGCTATCCCTATAAAGTTAATTAATATGAAATCGTAAAAAAAAAGATTAGAGAACAAAATATAAATGTGATATTTTAATTAACAATTCTTGTTTCTTATTCTGTAGGCCAATCATGCCACTGTTGCTCAAGTGGCATGTGACTCTCTTTTATTGTTATGTGATAAAGCAGACACCCTGTTAGAGCTGTATCCAAATGTGCCATGTAAAATAATTCAAGTAAGTCTTGTTCACGTCTCCAAGCTATTTTGAAACTTAGTCGATAATATAAATTAATTAATGATATTACAATTGATTTATGTGCATATTTTAGATTTTATCAGAAACACTTGGATATATGAGCACACGAGAAAGACGCGGTCCTTTGACTATATCAATGTTATTCTGCTTGGGCGAGTGGGCTATGCATCTGGGTCCATCTTTTCTATTACGCATTTTCCAAGGAAAACCTCTGTTAATGATATTATTTACAGTCAGTAACATAATTAAGTATTTCTTTCATATGTATGTGAACTTAAATGTTCACGTAATATCAAAAATATTACAGGTTTTGGATAACATAGTACAAGATAAAATCGATACGGATGTGTCGCAAGCGAATAGAAATCATGAGGATGAAGATGATGATTTTGATCCTGATATTACATTAGATAATTTAGCTGACGAAGTTTGTGCGAAATCACCTCGTCGAGGCAATATTCATTCTGTTCAGTTAGCAGCAAAAATGGTAGGGTATTATTGGCGTGTTTTCACTTACAAACATAAAATTAAATTTCTCTCTCTCTTTTTCTTTTTAGGTAATGATGCATTTAATAAATCATTTGGGACATTTTCCAATGGGTATCGGAGCCGCGCGATTATCTTCGTTAGTTGTCGAATTGGATGATGTACCGGGAATCGATGGAGATGAATTATCTTCTGCAATCTTTCATGCACCAAATATACAATTGTTAATGTTATCAAATTCTGTAATAATGTCGCTTGTTGAATTGGCAGCATTAGATGCGCCTGGTGGAGGCGTTACAGCTGGATTAACAACAGCACCATCGTTAGTTAGAGTGTTACTGCGAGATTTAGCAGGAAAAGCTTCATGGGATAGCTCTATTTTATACAGTCAACCGTTTGTTGAAGACGACGTGCCGATTGCATTTACAAAACACGGTATAACAAAGTTATTCATTAATATTTCGATTTTCTTATATTAAATATTTTTCACTCATAATAATCATTAATGATTTTAGTTGAGTGGAAAACAAAAGGGCATGGAGAAGATTTGTGCAGCGTTACAACGTCTCAAACGTGTACGCCTCGACATACGATAAGGCATCGTGAGCCACATATATTGCCTACGTTTGCGAATGCCGCAAGTGATATGGACAATTTAGACGATGTAATACATCGGCATTTAAAAATATTAATGTGTATTATTAATAGCCATTTTATATATTAACTTTATATTTTTGTTTCTAGCTCTTACAATACATAGGACATACCAGCCCGGAAGTATTAACCAATCCAGAAATAGCACTTAATGCGCCTGCTAATCCACCACAAGGACATTATCTTGAAAGTGAAACCATTGCCACAATTCTTAGCCAGAGAAACGCTGAACAAGAGCATATCAACAATTGGAATCAGCACATTAGGTATACTATATGGAAAGATGTAATGTTAAACCTATTTACATCGTCGGAATATTTTCAGCATGTGTGCATCAGCAATAAGCCCACCATCGTGTCGTCCACCTCCAGCACCGTTTCATCACTGCCGTCTTTTGTTTTCGCACTTGGGTTTATCTGGTTGGGAACAACGTAGAAAACTGCATTTATTATCCAAAAACGAAAAGCTTCTACGCGAATTACGAAATCTCGATAGTCAACGATCCAGAGAAACGCATAAAATAGCAGTGATTTATGTTAGCCAGGGACAAGAGGACAAGAACTCCATATTGAGTAACGTCACTGCTAGCAAAGAATACGAAAGCTTTATTGCTAGATTAGCTTGGGAGGTTGAACTTGAATCGCATACAGGTTTTCTCGGAGGTCTTGTACCTGGAAAAGCATCCGGTGTTACAGCACCATATTTTGCAACGTCTTTCACTGAAATCCTTTTTCATGTAGCAACACGAATGCCTTCTGATAGTCCCGAAAGTTTGTTGCAAAAAGTAAGTAATGGTTACTCAAGGAAAGCGCATTAGAGTAAAAAGTTTAAAGTAAAATTACTTATTTCAGACACGACATCTCGGTAATGATGAGATTCACATAGTTTGGTCCGAACATTGGAGAGATTATCGTCGGGATATTATACCAACTGAATTTTGCGATGTTTTAATAGTGATTTACCCATTGCACAATAAATTGTACAGAATTCAAATTTCTCGAAAACCAGAAATTCCATTTTTTGGTCCTCTATTCGATGAGTGTGTCGTTGAAGATAAAGTTTTACCTGGGCTAGTAAGAACAACAGCATTGGCGGCAAGTAGGGCAAAACGGTCTACACTTACATTGTATCAGCATTAGTAAGCGTGCCATTTTGATTACCTCTATTTAATATTTATACTTTTCTTTTTTTATTAATATGAAATATTTTAGTTATGAAGAGAGAGCGAGGTCTATCGATACTGTCATGAGAAATCACAAAGAAGCCACTACATTTGAAGAATTTACAGCTAATGTATATTCACCAGTACAGCCACAAAGTCCATTTAGTGGGGCTTCTTCGGTATCTGGTTAGTTTGCATTTGATAGTAAGAAAAGAACAGAATTTTATTTTTGCCATAGAAATTCTTTGATTTAGAAATAGTTACAGTTGCGTATAATTTTTGTTTTTATGGCAATCACAAAATAAATTATTTTCGTTCATTTCGCATAGAAGCTGTGAACATTGAACACTTTTTAATAGACTTTGTATAAATTTAGATATCTATTATTGTTATCATTATTATTATTATTGTTATTATTATCAATATCACACTATCAGGATCTACAACAAGCGTGCAATCCACAGCATCGTCAAACCTTGCAGCGGCGCTTATAGATTCACATCAGGGTCGATCCGGTCTGCGAAGTTCTTCGGCAGCAAGCAGTGATAATCGCGCGAATAGAGGTGACTAATCCACTAACCCCCACCCACCTTGTAACACCATCCAACAAGGTAGTATTATAATTTATTTATTTTTTCTTTGCTGTTTTTCCAATGTTTTTTTTCGTCTCTGTAAAGTGTATCTTGTTTAATTCTGGTTTGACAGATTACCTAGTAGTGAATTTATGTTATAATATGTTTATAATTATGTAAACTTGTATACCATTTTTATGTTTCATTCAATGAACTCCAATCTATTTTTATTTAAAGGAATAACGATAAATTTATATACACTTTTATGATTTATAATGACATTACACATCTTGTTAATATTTACAAAAAAAGTGTATATATATACATATACATACATACACATAATCTTTCTATTAAAAAAACAAGGCTGAAGATAAATATATTCCAATTATTATTTATTTAATATCCACATCTCTTAACTATATTTTTGTTTAACAGTCTTACACAATCTATTCAGAGGTAAAATTTCCTTTTTACATGCATATTAGTCATAGCTCAAAACATACTTTGATTCATTTTTGTCATATTACATGTGTCATTTAATAATGATGCTTTATAGATTGAAAATACAATACTATGCATGTGTATTTTTCTAAATGACAAGTAACAGATTTAAATCTTTTTCTATTTGAAAATTTTGAATATCAATAAATATAAATTTATAAAAGCATCAGTTATTGGAGGTAGTCTTTTAATAAGATAATATATGCATAGCATTGTACATTGCAAGTAGCTTTCTGCAAGTCGTATATTTGTAAATAAGTATGCCTATTTATAAATGTAGGCATTCATGTTTTCATTACAACTAAAAAATTAAATGGTGAACATTTCACTTTATAAAATATAACGCGAACAAATGAAACACTTAAATTTTTTTAGCCTGCTTATTTCATTTTATGAAATTTTGTTTATATATATAGAGAGAAAATAAAAGTAGAGATTCTTTGCATAATTTTAATATTCCATATGCATAAATAGTATAGGCTAATTTTTAATTTTATTTTATTTTATTTTTTTTTTCTTTAGCAAGTTGCACATTAATTCTTGCCATTGATATATCTGCATATGACGATGACTGTCATTGCAATTATTATATTACATATAATTATATCCTACATGGCTTCTAATTACAAGTACACAACTCCAAATGAAAACAATTTTCATCGATTTTATTTTCAGTTTCTGACGGAAGCAGAGTATGGTTTAGTAATGATACTCCAGACAGTACCGCGCTTCATGGAATATCTCCCAGACCCGTAAAAAAGATGTCGTTTAAAACTGGACCGAAACAGAGAGCGAACACTCAACCCACACCTCCAGATAGTCCGAGATACAAATAAGGAGTTTTGTACTAGTATCATAAAGAAAAGAACATTTTTTGCACAAATGGTCGTTTGGGCATGTATCCTAAATATTGTAATCTAAAAGGATTCTTTAAAATGCTATGTGTTACAATAACATGAAAAGGCTAGCCCACAGTTTTTGTGCATTGAAAAGGAGTAAATGCATAAGCGACGCAGTGATAGACTCACCATCTTTAAACAGAAGGAAGAATTCTTAAACAGTGGGCGCCGAACATCCGATTAGTCTTAGCGTTTTCTGTTTTCCGTCCTTAGGTTTAATTTTTATATTAAATGTACAGATCGTTGTTTATTTGTTGCAACGTGAATATTAATTTATTGGAACGTAATTATACGAAAGGATATAACGGATCATAGGTAATACAATAGCAACTAGATATTTGTTACGTACACTAATTAGTGTCAAATGACAGCTATTTTCATTGTACAGTACTTCCTTAAGATCAGTTTATCCGTGTACTTGAATAGATAAGCTTGAATAATTAATATCGATTAAAAGCTTCTATTTGAATTTATCTTGAGAAGATAAGACGAGCTCTTCGATGTTATATATATACATATACATGCCTTCATAAAATTATTTTATTTCTTGTAATGTAGTAAGATGATGAAAAAATGAGCGAACATTACCATATAATCACAGAATGCGTCTATGTAAGTGTTGAAATAAGAATCAAATGTTATTTTTTAACGACAAAGTTTTACGAATTAACGTCACGTCTGTTAGGTACTGTAATAAGTTATATAACTTCATCCGATCTCGGATTGACATGTTTGAATGATCGAGTAGTAATAATTTAATATGGTCATTTAAAAAAAAAATTTGTTTACGCGTTACATTCCATACAAACCGTCTTTTTTTGTATGCTATTCATTGTCCACGATTTGAGTGAAATTTTGAATATATTTCCATGGATGGTTTAAAGCATTCCATATACGTTTTGTATAATCAAGTTTAATAACTGGAGTTCTCTGGAAACAAACGTCAAACAGAAGTAAGAGAATCGTTTACGATGGCATACATTATGCAGGATGAAAGTTCAATTGAAAAACAATTTTTGTTGTTATACCATAGGTACACATAACTTGGTGCTTTACAATACGTAAAATAGAGATATTTTAAATACTGTATCAAAACGTGTTATTTCTGAATAACGATGACGAAATTGAAAAGAGAAGAATATTAAAAAAAAAAAGAAAAAGAAAGATAAAGGAAGAGAGAAACGAAACTAAACGAGATTGAGAAAAGTGAGACTTGAAAGTAAATTGTAACGAAAGAAGAATATTATTTGCTTCAGAAAGAATTCATCTTGAACACAGTGATAATAATCAAAGTATTAATATCGTTCGTCGCAGTCGAATATATAAACGGAATTTTAGGAGAGAAATTGTATTGTGGTGAATATATTGAATACGGTATTCAGGTGTGTTGAGAGAAATTGTAATAAATATACATTTCAAGTTTTTTGACCATTTTGAGGATTATCAGACGAACCGCATTCGAATGTGTAGGTATTTAGCAACGAAGTTGTAGGTAAATAATAATTACCAATACGCAGACCATGGCCAAAGCAGCATTATTTTTTCACTAATTTATAACGAAGTAGATCGAGAGGAGAAAAACAGTGTGTATATGTATTGTACATAAATTGTTAAGCACGTGAAGTGACGTTGGAGTCATTGAACGGAAAATTATTCTCTGCGCAAAACATTGTATCGCTATGTTATTGAAAGAAAAGGAAATGAAAAATATTGGTCTATATATATATGTGTGTGTGCGTATTATACATATATATATACACAGAGAAGAGAAAGAAAAAAGAAAAAAAGATGAACTTATTACAGTCTTGCGTAGGAATGCTTTTACAAATCGTATTTAAATAGTGTACTTAATTATCTTTATTACTATCTTTATTACTATCATTATAACAATCGCTCGCTGTTATTTATGTTACAAAAATATACAAATTGCTGTTAACATTATTAGCACAGCACCGAACTATTTTTCTTACTGGATAATTGTGCTTTAGAATTGAATTTAACAATGATACGCTGTGAGAAATATTGAAAGAGACTCATTGAAACATTTCCATGAGAGTTAACAATGCGAATGATTGTTCTGTTCATTGAAAGTTTGAATTTATATTGTCGAAAAAGAAAAAAAAAAACAAATTACTTAGTTTTTTCCAATTTATTTGTTACTCTTTTCTTTTTACAAATTGACATAATCAAATCTAAGTCTACGTCTATAAAAAAAGGGAAAAAGTACTAAAAAAAAAGAAATATTTAAGAGTATTTAATTGTTCATGCAAGATAATCTGCATTATACGAATTTTATCGTATCTCTTTACTTATACAAGAGTGTCACTTTGTTTTCCAACGATTTAAAAAAAAAAAAGAAAAAAAAACGAAAGGTATGTACAAAAGGTACGAGTTTACGATTCGTCGCTTCTATGCGATGTAAAACAGAGTTAATATATACATATATAATTATTGTTTTATACAACATTGAGAGGAATACTATACGTTACCCTCTAATTCAACTTTTCTGCCAAAAAAAAAAAAAAAAAAAAAAAAAAAAAAAAAAAATAAAATCGCGTAGATACTTTCTTGTTCATACGAAATTAAACGATGAACAGCGAAAGGAAGAAAATGAATTGTCTCGGATCATTAGTTCAATAGGGGGCGTCGTTGAGAAATTTCTGGCAATTAGAATTTTACAGCGCCGTTTATTACGGTTCCTCGAATAATTTAGAATTTCTGAAATTTTTCATAAAATTACGATGTTGTACGATCCTGTATCACGAAATTCGAATTCTGTAAGAACGTTTATAGCAACATAGGACAGCTAGTAATTGAGTAGAGAGAAAGAGAGAGAGAGAGAGAAAGAAAAAAGATGAAATTAAGTACGAACACGTTAGGCAACGTTTCTTTTCTTGTAGCAACGTTACTCGAAATTGACTTAATACGCTAGCCATTATTCCTCTACAATTGAAACTCGTTACCCAAAGACTTTTCTCTGACATCGTACTGATTGTACACGTTTCTGCGACGGAATGTACATTTTATTGCACAATAAAATTATGATGACCGATTTAAAGGGATACCATGTAATTTCACTCGTTGTACTCATCACTGTATCTCTCACGCTTGTTAGATTCAATTTACCTTAAGCGACAGATCACGAAAGATATTTGAATTTTGGAATTACGCTCTTTTTAGTTACACATACTTGACGATAGATGACGGATCAGTGAATCATTCGTAAAATGGCTGCCATCAGACGTAGAGTTTTGCTCGTGAAGTAACAAAAATTACCAAAGGCGTTTCGTTTTTAGAAAGATGACACCTTATGTTGTGTTTCTCGACAGTTATCACCCATGAGCAGCTGTTCGGACGCATAGATATCAATTGAGTATTTTTCTATCGACGAAGCCCCTCAAATGTAGTCAGTTATTATCAGATCGTTATTATGTGATCAGACTTGAGACAGAGCGCGGAACAAAAAAAAAAAAAAAAGAAGAAAGAAGCGTGCGCGAGAACTTATGTCAATTCGTTCTTAGCCACAAGCGTTGATGAATGTCTGAGAGTGATACTTACGACTCGGCGGACGAATACACAAGCCTAATGGACGGTCACGTCGCGGAGTCTCGCACGGACGACTTGGGCTTGGTCACTGGCCGAAAAAGGCGTTCGCGTATCAGCAACGAAGAGGTATTTACATAGTTACTTAATATCATTCGGACGTCACAAGTGAAAAACGACGATATCCCTGTGGGATCGTACAGTCAAAGAAAATTCTCTTGTGATCTTGTTATTGCAAATTTAACTTTACATTCTTGCCTCACATTCATATTTTCACTCAATTGTATAATGTGTACAAATTGCAGGCTGAAAATGGTCTTCCCGAGGTTCACGTTCAGGCGCCAAGTATATCAAACAATACAGGTTCAGGTAGGAGAGGTACGTCTGGTAACAGTCGCCACCGTAGATCGAGAAATCATAGAGAAGAAGAAGAAGAGGAATTAAAGTATGGGGCAGCACATGTCATTAAATTGTTTGTGCCTGTATCTCTTTGTATGTTAGTTGTAGTCGCTACAATTAGTTCTATAAATTTCTATACAACCAAAGGGATGTATTTGTAAGTATATTTCAGAGTATTTTCCGTATCTCATTTCATGCCAGATAGCAGTTGTTTTCTGAGAAAGCGGTTATTGCTTTCAGAGTGTACACTCCGTTTCATGAAGACAGTGCTGATACAAGTACCAAGGCTTGGCAGGCAGTTGCCAACTCTTTGATACTCATGAGTGTCATTGTATTCATGACTGTGATACTTATTGTCCTATATAAATACAAATTTTACAAAGTAATCCATGGGTGGTTAATAATAAGTTCCTTATTGTTATTGTCTATGTTTTCTATGCTATATTGCGAGTGAGTATCGTTGTTTCATCCATCACTTGTTACAGTCTTGATATTTTAAAAAGAAAAAAAATATCTTTTGTAGGCAAGTATTAAAAGCATATAACATTCCAATGGATTTGTTTACACTAGGCTTAGTTTTATGGAATTTTGGAGTAGTTGGAATGATATGTATACATTGGCAGGGTCCTTTGCAGTTGCAACAAGCGTATCTTATTTTTATCTCTGCTCTGATGGCGCTTGTTTTTATCAAATATTTACCAGAATGGACAGCATGGGTGGTGCTAGGTGTTATCAGCATATGGGGTAAGATAGATTTGTCACTGTGACAAACTACAAACGCATCGCAAATGAAATGTAAGTTTTTATTGTTTCCTCATTTAGATTTGATTGCTGTATTGACGCCGAAGGGACCTCTAAGAATACTTGTAGAGACCGCTCAAGAGCGAAATGAGTCTATTTTTCCTGCGTTGATTTATTCTTCTACAATTATGTACACAACCACAATGACTTACGCTGGCTATGTACAGACTGCAACGATGACTACTAGCGATGCCACTGCTGGTGATAACACGACATATACCATGCGTAATCAAGCAGATAATCAAAATAATCCTGCGTCCGGAGATGCAGAAGAGAGTGGGTTTACTCCTGAATGGATAGATACACATGGTAGTAAATAAACCTAGTGTACTGCCTATTCAGTTATTGTGACTTGCGATTTTTTTTTTTTATTATAGGCGACCGAGGAGCAAGGCGAGCGCAAGAAGTACGCGAAAATACCTTGTCTTTAACAGAGAGATCGAGGCAACAAGACAGTCGGGTTGCGCGTGAATCGCAAGGGCAGCAGGTCGCAATTACCGAAGAAGAACGAGGTGTGAAACTAGGTCTCGGTGATTTTATATTTTACAGCGTTTTAGTTGGGAAAGCCTCCAGTTATGGTGATTGGAACACTACGTTGGCTTGTTTTGTTGCTATTCTTATCGTATGTATCCCCTCTTTCATTTTACTTTTCACGTTATATTAAAATGATAAAAATTTTATCGCGAACACTTTTTATTTTCAGGGGCTTTGTTTGACACTGTTGTTGTTGGCCATATTCAAGAAGGCATTGCCCGCATTACCGATCTCTGTTACGTTTGGTTTAACATTTTATTTTGCTACGAGGGTAATCGTTGCGCCGTTTGCGGATAATTTAGCGAGCGAGCAAGTGTTCATTTAACTGTAGGTATGATAAGCATAATATTCATAATTTATTACAAAAAGGATAGTGCCTATTCGTACATTGATCGTTTAGCTTTTATATTTCATTTAAATTCGTCGTTCGTAACTTGTCATTTATAAACTTATACTACTTATTAATTGTCACGTGACATGGTACAAATTAAGATGAAAATATGCGTTATAAAAAACTGGACGATCCAGTATTTTTTAATGATAAATATTCGTTATTAAACAATATTTTACTTTAGATAGAAGTCTAGTGTCTCAAAGAAAAAAGAAAAAAAGATGCTCAAGATACAAATTTACATTTGTAAGACATTTAACAAAAGTAATAAATAATGATTGTATTTATCTGATATCTATTGCGCGTTAAGTGTCAAACAACATTTAAAATCCTTGAACGGATTTTTTTTTTTATTACAGTTTGTAGAATTCTGCTTTATAGGTTACAAGAATATTGGTCAAAAGTAATCGAGCTATGACAATTTATTGTGTGTTTTTACATTTAGAGGACATAGATCGCATAGATCGTGTATAAAAAGAAGCGGTTGATCGTTCTTTTCTTTTTTTTTTTCTTCTTAATTTTCTTCTTTTTTCTCGGAAATTGTATGAAATATGAGGTATAATGTTTGTCTAAATAATTTGCTAAATATACAGACCTCGCGGCTACAAATTACTAGTACCACTAGCCGTCCAGGACAATTCCTCGGGGTTTGAAGTCCGTTTATACACAGCCATGGAATACGTATCGTTCATCATCAATCGCGAACTTGATTATCCATTTCAATGACAATACGTATTGCTACAAGTTTCATTCGATACTAAACAACAAGGATTTAAGTGTAAGCTTCGTCAATAACATTCTTCTTACTCAGAGAATTCAAGGCAAAATGATCTGGCCGTGTAATGGAGAGACGCGATTCTTTTTTTTTTTTATATATATATTATTCTTACAATAATAGAGAGATTCTTGGGCGTGAGAAGCGTATATGTTTTCTTTCTTTTTTTTCTTTTTTCTTTTCTTTTATCGAGAAGCAGTTTCATAAATATAGCGGATAAACATTTTGCCGAGAATAGTCGATAATATCAAAGTTAGCATTTACTAACAATTCTCTCATTGCCATAAAGCATTGCATAACGATTCCAACTTTAACGTCGCTGTTCCTTTTCATTAGTTTTTTTTTTTCTTCATTTTCTTCTTTACAAACTTCGCAGCGAAACGCAGTGTATACATATACAATATATATTATATATAAATCCCCGGAACCGGAAGAACTTCAACAGCGATATGATATCATTTGCACTTCGTAAAACTATCATATAATTCAATAAGTTTGTAACTACATGCTAAGAGGAAGTTCGTTATTTTTTTCTTCTTTATTTTTCTCTCTCTTTTTCTCTTTTAATATCCAGTCGATTTTTCAGTCACGACGATGTGTAAAAGACGCTGTTCGACGAAAAAATAAACGCGATCATTTATGAAATCTAATTATTATCACGAGCATAAACGCCCGATGGTCACCGTGTGTGGTTTGTGCGCACAACAAATTATCCTTTTATATCGTGCGTATATCTTGTAACAATACTTGTCTAACTACATACGTTACTAGCGATAGACGCGGTTTCAGACTTCGATAAAATTAACAATTTTCATTCGAGAAGCGAGAAATGTACACTCGGAAAATTTCGAAGCTCCAAACGGGAGAAAAACATTAGAAAAATATTCGCAACCCCGTAACAATTGTAATCGAACAATATAATTTTAGCGACGTCATCTTCATAATGTGTAATCTTCACCGGAATTTATTAACTTTAAGACACGTTTCAGATCTTTGCTTTTCATTAAATAGAAATTTTACAATATTATTTTTTATTTTATTTTACTAGTGCTAAAAATAAAACAAATATTAAATATGCGATATATATATATATCAGTCGTATAAACAATAAACTTTTGGAAACATATTTTGGTAAATACATAATGATCATCGCAAAAAGTACTAACTATACTTTGCTAATATTTTTCCCACTTCAGCTTTTCTCCAGTTCGTCGATATAAAAAATACACAACGAATTAATATTTCCTATGCGTCTACTCGAATTTGTTCATTCTTCTATCCTCGAAGAATCGCGTGTGCTTTTCTCTCTCTCTCTCTCTCTCTTTTTTTTTAAATTATTTAACTCGTTCCGTATTTGCTGCTTTCAAACGTTCCACGTCTGAAGAACGAACTAAATTCCAGCAACGATTGCTTATCTATGTTACTTAAGTTGCCGTTGTACTTGTAGAGAGGCTCGCAGTGCGGCAATTCCGAGCAGACCTGAATCAGCCGTCGTAAATACTCCTCTAGTCGTTTCCTACGTTGTCGAGCCACAACCTCGTATCTTGGGAAAACTTGTCGTGGTGGAAAGCGTATTGCTGCTACCTGTGTAACCGAAACGTATAAAGCTATCAAACAGTTTACGAAAAATTTTCTTCTTCTCACATTTTTTAACTTCTTTTTCCTTTTTTTTTTTTTTTTTTTTTT
>NW_025110233.1:51422-78111 GCF_011392965.1 Frieseomelitta varia
TTTTTTGGTAAATGGCTAGTAAAGATTTATCTAGCCATTTTATCTGAGAAAAAAATTTTTAACGAAAAACATTACCTGGACAAACAAAAAATGTCAAAAGACTTTCACTTACCTTACTACCATACTTTTGTCGCATAGAAATATACAATTCTCGAAATCGTCTGTATCTACGTAAAAGCGTCCAACTATCGTCCTGCGCCACAACACGTACCTCGTATTCGTAATGACTGGACGTACCAGCTCCGCGTATCACGTAAGAGGGTATACTGACGATTACGTTGATCACACTGTCGTGATCCGCGTCGTTTGCTATCAAAGACGGCAAAGACCTTGTGATTGTCAGGGAATACGGACTACTCAAACGATCACCTCTATTTTGACTCTAAAACAGGAAGACATGTCTATAATTTGAGTATCAGTTTCCAATTTATGGTATGCACGTCGCATTATAAATTACCGTTAAATACACCGTTGAATATCCTCTGCCGGATGATACTCGGGGCGCAACAGATTCTGATAAACTTTCCTCGCCGTTGGTATTATTAGGCCTGTGGTTCCTGAGAATCGGAGATCGTGTTGTGGCTACGGTCAACAACGTTGCCGAATTCGTCGTGGGGTGTACGTCACGACACGACGTTTCTACAGTTTGTGCAATGTCATTCGCCGTAATAATATCATCGGCCGCCAATCTGTCATCCAAGCCACACTGCGACGCAGACTGTTGCTTGAGATTCTTTCGTTCATCCTCCAGCAACGACACTTCCAATTCGATCTGTTGCTTCTGAAGATCCTGCAGGATCACGATTTGCTTGTTCAGATCTTCCTTCGATGGTGTGCTGGCCTCCAGGCACCTCATCACCATCATTCGTTGACGGGCGATTCTTTGGTTCAATCGTTTCATCGCTGGATTTCGTTGCACTGGCGATTCCAACGAGTCCTCCGGAATATCCGTGGAGTCCTCCGCAACGGAATTCGTCGGGGACTTTGTCTCGGTTTCTTTCTCACCGCTGGCGCTGCCATTACACTTTCCTGACTCGACGATGGCGATCGTATCTACTGAAGGTTCCCCGTTTAAGTTCAACAAACTTCTGCTCTCCGCTGCTTCGCGCAGTTTGGCCCGGTCGTTCTCCAAGTGAACCTCCGGAGAGGGTTTTTGTTGTTTGTCAGGTTCATTTTGTTTCGACGGTGACGTCTGCGACTCTTTCGTGTCGAAATCTTCGAACGGGATCCGAGGCACTGGCGAGTCGGCCGCCGCCGTGTGAAAAGTGTCCGTCGTGTCGATGGAACTTGGAACGTTTTGTGGCAGTAGGCTCAAGGCGGAAGCTATCTGAAGCTTTCTGTTGCATCCGTCCTGAAACGACTGAGTGTCTCCGTTGTGAAGAGCGTCGTCGCCGCTCAAGGAACGATCGCCTGGAAACGCAGGCAACGCACGCTTCAAATTTAACGAGAGATTCTGCTTTCTCCTCAGGATCTCCTGCAGCTGCTCCTGGCTACGTTTCGCCAGCAACAACTTCTTCTCTGTGTTTCCTTCTTCCTCGACCTAAAAAAAAAAAAAAAAATAGAAAAAAAGCAGAAACATTTAACGACAACGAAGAGAAGTAAGTTGTTGATCTCTAATTTTGAACAAAACTCCAACCTCCAGATTGAGCATGTGTTTTTGCTTTTTAGCTATCTCCATCAACTCCTCCTCCATCTTGTCCACCTTGCACTGGTGTTCGTTGAGGGACTTCACCTTGTTCTGCAACTCAGTTTCCAGGACAGCCAGCTCTTTTTTCTGGAAGGTAGATTCCCAGAGTTAAATCTTGATTATTGATTCTTTTTATGATGTAAATGTGACGATTGTAGGAACTGGACAAAGTATCTCATTTGATAATGATTTACAGAAAAGGAGTCGTTTAAAAAAAAGAGAGAGAGTCATAAGGGTTTGCCCTAGTTCCTAGAATTAACCCGCTCATGAAAATTATAATTAGATCTAATCTCAGAAATGGATGTAACTCCAGGTTCACTTACATGGTGATTAACGAGCTCTCTCACCGCGTCAACACATTTATCATCGTTTAAGCTCGACCAGGATTCTGGCAAGCTGCCGTCACTGCCAGCGCCGTCGTCCGTCTGAAACGGTACATTTTGCTTTCTGAACTGAAAAACAGTGAATCTCTGTTCCTACGTACGCTAGTACTTCATCACACCAATTTCCAACATAGTTGAAACGAAAGGAAACAGAGAAAGTAAAAGAAACGAATTAATGAAAACAACAACGACAATAACAACAAAAAAAAAAAAAGAAAAAAGAAAGAAAGAAATGAAAAATAAATAAGGACAAGATGCAAGGTCATGTATATGTTACATGCGATTACTGTTTAAAAAAAAATTCTTTCTTGCTTTCTTTTTTTTCTGCCGTTTGTTTCAGTAAGTTGCGTGCCATCATAAATACAGACTACGCGTGCCGCGCGTGTGCGTTATATGCCGTTATGCGTTTCCTTTTCTGTCTAGAGACTCTTACCTTCTCCCACCATTGATGAAATCTTTGAGCGCGTTCGTGATTGCTCATGAACTCTTGGAACTGACGATGCTTGGACTGCAATGTCGTGCGCAGAGAGGCAACTTCCCTACATAAATTTTCTACCTAGTACCACACACACACAGATATCGATGCATTAACAAAAAAAAGATAACTGAAAAAAAAAATATATATATATAGTTTGGACGCCTGTTCCACTCTTTTCCTTCCTTCCTGTCTTTTTAATTCGTATTTTTCTTTTTCTTTTAATTCCTTTTTTTTCTTTTGTATCTTTTCTCTTTTTTCTTTTTTTAATTGTAGGTTTAAACGAGAGGTGAAGTCTTTTCGTTTGGAATTTACACGTATGAAGTGATAACAGGTGAAAGATGATAGTTTTAAAAGTCGAGGATACTCTGTTATCTGTTTGTCGGAGAGAAGAACGACGTTGAATGGATAGAAATAAAAAAAGATAAATAAATAAAAGCATGCCACTGTTTTATGCACAAACGATAATAAACGTGAACTGGAGGAGACTACGTGAACGTTGTTGCAGAGATTTAGATTCAAAAGGATTCCAATGGAATGTAAAAAAGTAAAAAGTAAAAGTAGTAATTAATGGCAAAGGAAGGAGAAAACAGAAACGAGATGAGATAATCCCGATAAATACATTACCTTATGAAATTTCGGTTTGTTAGGTCTTTAAATCCCACATCAGCACTCGACAAAGTGCACGTGCGGACGTACCCCAACGAAATTGTTAACAAGATACAACACTGGGTTTGTTAATCGGGAGCGTTATAATCTCTCGACTGTGTACATATATAATGCTTGACAGAATATGTATGAGAGACATAGAATGCAGAAGTGTGCGTGCAAAGTATATCATATTGTGGAAGATCGAAGGCCAATTTTTGTAAGAAAAATTTATTAATCAACAGTATTCGTATATATGTATATAATAACAACAGTTCTTTCTTCTTTCTCGCATAACAAACCCATATATATATATATATATTTGTAAAGAGAGAGAAAGAGAGAAAGAGAGAGACGTTTCTACAAAAAAATAAGCCCAGATATGTACATAACACGTTCTTTCTTTTTTTTTTTTTTTTTTGCTTTTCTCTTTTACTCTGTCCATTGTAACAGTAGTCTACAAGGTACTTAATGTATAACATTCCACGGAATGCCACATTTGTCCGGCAATATCTCGTCAACACTGGCACTTTTATCGTTTCATATTCAGGCAGCTTATCGTCATTTAAGCTTCTCTATCTAACAACTTTCGCTATTAAAAAAATAGTAAGCGTTAAAACTCTCTACAGGCGAGACTGTCGTCTGCGTAAAATTAGGCGCAACTGGTATTAGAAACCCGTAATTGGAACCTGCTTGAAGACGGACAAGTATCATACAAAAGGAATACGAAATGTTTCTTTTATACATTAAAAAGAACGATTCAGTTATAGTATAATAACATCGGACAAATATTGCCCCATAATACAATTGTACAGTTTAGTTACATTATATTACAATTCAGGAGAAAATCCTGACATATATATATAAATATATATAGACGCCATTCGTTGCTTTGAAGCACCTTAAAAGCTTTTTTAATAAATTTCTAAGTCTACGATTAAACTGAAGTGAAAGAAAAGAAAAAAAAAAAGAAGAAAAAAAATACGTGATCATCGTCAATGATGATGATGATGATGATGATGATGGTGTAGCTCGTTCTTTCTATACCTGAACAGTTTTCGACGTTCAAGTACGCTTGCAAACACTTGACGAAGAACATGAATGCGACTCAATGAAAACATGTTCCCTAATACCTCTGCACATGTCTTTCGGGGTCACATGTTCAACGGGCAAACGTGCGAGTAGATGATGATGTTGCCAGACAAGCAAATAAGGACACCGAGAGCAATAAGGACGAGGTAGAATTGATACTTGATCGAGATTACGTTCAAGTCTGGAGACGGCGCGTCCGAGTCACTTACTTGCGTCATTTCGTCCCGCCGTTCTTGCTCCAGGATGTGACGTCGCGTACGTAACTCGCGCTGCCGAGATTCCAAAGTAGCTATCGCGTCCGCCCATTCTTTCCATTGGGCGCCCCATTCGCGTTCCAATTCGCGTTGCGCTCCCTCCAGTGCCTCTCTTCTCGCAGCCCATCTCTCTTCTCGTTCTTCCTGCTCCCTCTGTGTGAATCAATATAGAAAAGAAAAAGAAAAAAAGAAACTTTTTACTTTCAATACTTCTCATATTTCAAGAGGAATAGAAGAGGCGATATTTTTTTTATAATTCGAGTAATTTCCCAAAATTAGATTTTAGAGCGTTGATTAATCAGCGGACGAACCTTGAAGTCTTCTTTCTCCTTGATAAGGGCAGCCTTCTGCTGCTCCAGTTCTTCGAGCGCTCGGAGATCTTCACTCGAGTTTAAAAGATTATCGCTAGAGGACGAGGCATGCAAATCCGAGACACTCCAGCTCAAGAGCGACAGTCTTGAAAGATTGACGACCGTGGATTGTAAGTTACCATTACCCATTCCACCTTCCTTTCTTAGTTTCGCCGCTTCAGCTGGATCGTTATATCGGAACATATTGTTCCGGCCGAGAAGAATAATACAGCCCTGCGAGAGCCGCGTTGGCTTATCTACTTGGGCGGTGTTGATCCAGCAGTGGGAAGAAAGGGGATGAAGGGTTGCCACGCCACCGTCCAGCTCCACCACACAATGTTCTGGCTCGACGTCCGCGCCAGTCAATACAATATCCTGTTTGTTAAGTAGCGGATTATATCGTAGCCCATAAACACAGGTACATACGTAGGTATTCACAGTGTGGAACTTTTTGGACTTTGTGATCAGGAAATAAATGAAATTGTACATTGTTCTATATACCTGCGTGGTCGGTGCTTCTTCCGTTCCCACTAACGTTCTACCCTCTTTCAGGTGATAGAGCGTAACACCGGTGCTAAGAAGGTCATCATCGATTCCCACTAAATGCGGCATCTCCGAGTCTAGGACCACGCCAACGCCGCTTTTTCGAAGACCCAACGCTTTCTGCTCTTGAAGAATTTGCTGCGTTTCTCGCCACTTTTCCGTCCACTCTTCCGTCAATACTTTCTCTTGCTCTTGTTTCTCGTGAATCTGAGCCAACAGCACTTGCGGCGGTCTTTCAACGCTCTGCAACATATGTATTCAAGATTTCACTTTCCAATCAAATTCTTTCATAATTAAGTAAAAGGGAAAATTCGCTTCGTAAGACTTACGATATCCTTTTCAATAAGAGACTTCAACTTTTGTATTTCTTCCCTGAGTTCCCTGATTAACTTCACGTTCGGATCTTCGTTGATGGTGGGCTTGTTAATGATATTCTTCGCTCGGTTAGCGTACCTGAGCGTACTGAGAGTCTCGCCGTAATTGCAATCGGCCGGGCTGATAGCAGCGATCATAATCGTCTTGGAGTTACCTCCAAGCGAGTCCTTTAGCAACCACGTCAGCACACTGTCTCGATAAGGTATGAAGACATTACGCTTAGAGGAGGAAGACGCGTCGCCTGTGGAACTTAGTTCCGCGAGCGCCGATATCACAGAACCTAAAGTTACCAGTGACTTATTGATGTGCGCACCCTCTTTCAGTCGTTGGCCTGTCGCACCCGTTGCATTCGCACGCTCGCTAGACAAACATAAGCAAACAGATGCGAACTTAACATTTTACAACTGCGTCTTCGTTATACTTTTCAACGCGAGCAAAAGAGAATACTCGACATTTCTCTTGTGTGAAAAAATATTGAACTCTACGAGTCTTATGCTCGCGCCCTGAAAATTCGATTTCAAGAGAAAAATTATCCTCAAGATTAGACTACCTTCCGGCCAAGTCGACAAGATGCACCTTGGAGACGGTTTCCGACGGCATGTTGCCCTCGGATAGACCAGCTTGCACGAACGTGATGGTAAAAATCGCGTGGCTCCTGCTGCTCACATCGTTCATGTTTGTGCTCGCCGTAGTTCTGTGCGTATTACCTCTCACCATGCATTCCTACGAGAGCGGGCGAGCAACGTTTTATTTAAAAGCCGCCGGTGCAAGTCGCCGCGGCGGGACGAGCAGGAAGTGAAGGACGGGTTCGTTTACCTGAATGTCTGAATAATCGTACACGAGGTGGCTCGACAGGTCTTGAACATATGGCCCTCGTTTAGGATGTTCCCGCACACGGAGAGAATGAGACTGTGACTGGTCCAGTCTCAGCAGGTCCCTCACTCTCTCATTGTGTATTTCCAAGAAGGACACCTCGGTTCTATACGACGCTCCGCTCTCTTTACCAGCTGCCATTCTGGCGAACAACGTCTTACAAATCCGCGGTATCAATCCTTGAGCTTCCTGTAATTGAAAATAATGAAATTGTTGGATGTTAACGGTAAGATTGTTTTTTTTTTTTTTTTTTATGAAGAATTATGATTAATTGAGATGAGGAAAAGGTACCAAAAATTGAGGTGAAGGTACAAACGAATGTTTAATAAATGCTAATAATAATTAAAAGATTATATTTTAAGAACTTATTGAAATGTCAAAAAGATTAAATTTAGGGTACTATCCTTAATTTAAATATCCTAAAGGTATCCTAAAGGTATTATGCAGAGAAAGTCGGTAGTAAATAAATAAAATTCACAAATTGAAGGAAAGATAAAAAAACAAAGGATCTTCGGATCTTCTAAGAACTACGTGATCCCTAGAAGGCACGAGGATGCTACCTGAAGACTATAAATGACACACGGAAGTCAATTCAATTCTATGCGAACTATCGAACGAGTCGGTTTTGAAGTAAAAGTAAAATTTTATAGGAGATGATAAAAGTTTGTGTGACATTGACAATCTTTTTTTAAAAAAATCAAGGATGAAAATTGCATGAAATTGCACGAAGAGAGATGAAAGTAAAAGTAAAATTTCATAGGAGACGATAAAAGTGTGTATGACATTGACAATCTTTTTTTAAAAAAGATCAAGGATGAAAATAGTCCCTGTAGTAATTTATTACCGGTGTGCCCATCATAGTAAAGGTCTTCCCAGACCCTGTCTGGCCGTAGGCAAAGACGCAGGCATTGTAGCCCTCGAAGGCACTTTCTATTACGTCCGTACCAAGATCGTAGAAAACCTGAAATAGAAAGAGGATCAGCTACCCATTCTTATCACTCCCAACAAGTATAATCCAATAAGTTTCATGATAAATGAAAATAAGTGCTTCTTATTACGTATCTAATTCATCAATGATTCGCTTAGAAAGCAGTTTCAACGATTCACCAGAGGAATTAGGATGGTCGGTAATTATTACAAACATGTACATATATCTCGACTAGTTTTACAACTGATAAAATGTGAGATAAGAGATAAGTTGAATTTATCATTCATCACGGTGAGATAATAATTCACTGGATTGGAAATGTAAAATTTTCAACTAGAATCTCTTCTAATCCGTTCTTACGACAATGGGTTGCTATACCGGTGCATGCATACCGGTCTTCTATTTCAGTTCTGATCGTGGCTCATCGTCAAAACATTGCCCAATAGTGATTTCATGAATCGATCGATCGCAGTGATGTTTCATTGAAAAATAATAATCGATTCTTCATGAAAGGGAGATTATTCTTCATTGAAAAGAATTAAATTCTCACTTTAAACGAAACAAAAAAATTGTTCGACATGCTGCTTTTAGTGAGTTATTCAATTCAATGGCACACTCCGGTGAATCGATAAAATTCACGATACGTTTCAGAAAAAAAAAAAAAAGGAATATACACCTCTTCCTGGGACGCATAGTTGTCGTCGTTCGTGTCGAAGGACCAATAAGAATGATCGAACGTGAAGTCTTTGTATTTCTCCCTGTCGATTTCTCTGCAGCTACCCGGTGTCTGAAAATGATGTGTAAACAATCATGAATTTTTCAATTGATACAAGAAACTGGTAAAATCAATAATTATTCCATTTTATAAGAAAGGGGGAAAAAATACGTTTACGAGGCGTGTGCGATTAAATGAAAACAAACAAACATTTTTCAAAATTCCCAGATGTGACTAAAAATTACGACGAACTAATCAATAATTATTTCATTTTATAAAAAGGAAGGGAAAAAATATTTGCGTTCTCTGTGATGCGTGCGCTGAAATGACGCACGTCGAGAACTTTTTGTTCCAAAATTGCAATATTTCCTCAGTTTTAAGTATATTTAAGTATATTTAAGTACATAACCCAGGCAAAACAAATAATAAATTTATTATTCTTAAATAATTTTCTCCTCAATAATTTCTATCCAGTGATGTCGTACCGGCGAGTTCAAAAAGAAAGCAACGGATTGTTGTATACGGTTTGGTCACTCGTTATGGTCCGCAATCAGTTGCCAGCGCAAGTGGTTAAATTAACAAGACAGACTTTTCAAAATTTCCGAAAGAAACTGGCCGAGGACGAAGATCTTTTCGCTGTCCCTTCGACGCAATATCGAATTATAATTAATTGGTTACGTCGAAGAGAAATAATACTCAGACAGATTGACACGGGTCAAAAGCCGGTGCAACGATTGATGTCAAAGAAGCGCATCATTCACAAGTGGCTGGCAAACAGTAAGCCGTTATGTCACGTGCGTTCGTTAGGCTGCATCCGACATAAGTAAATAATCGTATGTTATCAAGAGCATTCCGCGCATTATGCAACACAAAGCGAATAGTCGGTAATTTAAAAGTAAAACTTCTATATCAGGATAAAGAGTGAAAGATGAGGGTCATCATTGTTCGAGAAAGAAATTTTCGTCCTTGAAAAAAAAAAAAAAAAAAATACTAAAATGGTTAAACCATCGTGCCGAGATCATCGATTTTGTTGCGACTTTGCGACTTCGTTGCTCCTTGTTTCGATATCTCGATGGATATACACTGCTCACAAAAATTGGGGGATATTTCAAAATGAATATGAAGCGATAAGAAAAAGAAGCATTTGATTTTTTTTATCGCTCTATATTCATTTTCAAATATCCCCTAATTTTTGCGAGCAGTATATTTCACGAGATACGACGTATTATCTTGGAAAGATTTCTATTTATTTGACTGCGGTTGTGTTAATTATGCGCATCATAAGTTACGTTGCATACGCTACGTTTTCATATGCTCGTTTTACCGCCAGGAAGTCTGTTTTATGATAATTAACTTGAGACGAAGGTTGATCGTTACAAATTACGTAAAAATTATTTTCCTTCTTAACACGGTACACAGAAGTGTACTTCGAACCGATAAAAAGGATTCTACGAAAATATAAAAGTCGTATTTTTAACGTTGAGTCATTGGGGGAGAGAAAGAAGGGAAAAATAACTAGAGATTCATGACTAGGCGGATGTTCATGCGTTTATGGTGATCTCAAAGGTGCAAAAATTAATGAACGAGATAGACACAGCTCACATACATGAACATCCGCGATCTATTCATAATACGCGAAGAGAATACAAATTCCTATTAATATCGTACCAATAAACCAAATTTACTCTAAAGCATTAACGAGGACGATATAATTGGCTCCGAAAGAGATAGATATCGCAATATTAGTCATCTTAAAATAAACAAAAGTCCGTTTAGATGCAACGTCTGTTATTTACTACAGTTAGAGACAGTAACCATACGTAATTGCAACATTACCAGAACGAAAGTCGAATTTCCGAGTAGAAATTAATATTAATTTTGCTAAAAAATTACGTATAATTGCGTATTCTTTACGCAACGCGTAATTCCGAAAACCAGAGAAATCTGAAATCTACGATTTCGACAGGTTTGGCAATTACAGCGTTAATGGCGCTATGGTCGTGTTTGTTTTGCGGTTAGTGTCGTCGGATGGAAACCAAGTTGGTCCGGGATTGGTCAGGCGATGATTTTCGCACTTTCTCCGATCAGATGACGTGCTGTTCGCTACCTTGGTTCTCGCTATCTCGGTCAAAGATTTCGCTCAATAAGCGTGGATATCAATGACGTAACGTTAAAACAAAACAAATATGCAGCCACCGGATGGCAAAAGGAAGAATTCTGCGCGCCCGCGAACAATATACGTCGCGGTCGTTGTGCGACGTGTTAATGGGTCAATAGCCGAGGTTCGTTCGACCAGAAATTATGACACGATTCAAGCTCCCAAGCGTTTTAACGGCGCGGCGTGGCGGTCAACGGTAGTTAAGAAAAAAGGAAAAAAAAAACCAAGTCTAGAAATCTTTTTAGAAAGTTGGCTCGTGTGCGACTATTAAGGATCAGCTTCAAGGAATTGCAGGGACTATACACACGAAAGCCCTGCACGATTAATCACCGGAACTAGAATCAGAATGACAAACTTTTTGTTTATTTACATGCACGTGTACTTTTGAAACATAATCAAGTTATAC
This sequence comes from Frieseomelitta varia, assembly GCF_011392965.1. NCBI lineage: Eukaryota > Metazoa > Arthropoda > Insecta > Hymenoptera > Apidae > Frieseomelitta > Frieseomelitta varia. The sequence continues at coordinate 62,310 of NW_025110233.1, forward strand.
TGTTTTCATGTCGTTTGTGGGTGTAGTATTAACCTCGCTGGCGATTTTTGGACGCTTAAGTCCAAATCTAACTCCAAGTCTGTTTTTAAGTAAAGGAATTTTAGGATCTTCCAAAAATAAAAGTACACGATATCTTTTTGGAATAAAACAAACGCGAATAGACCGAGGATTAAAGAGGTTATAAAGGTTAATCTTAATAAATAGTAATATTTATCCTTCTTATTGCATGGGAAATTACTTAAGCACTATAAAATACCTTGGTGTTGAAAATCCGCGTTTTCTTGCCATCCATCTGCACGATCATCTTTGCATTCATCGCCAACTCCCTGGAATATAAATTCGACAGATTCACATCCATAGTCGTAGAACTGAACACTTAAAATTTTCACCAACGTTGCTATAAATCGTGCGACGCGGAAATGAAGAAAAAAAAAAGAAAAGAAGGAATAGTCGATGGAGAAAGACATCTCGATAACGAAAACATTAGAGGGAATGACAGCAGGTGGCAGAATCTTGTCGCCCAGTCGTCAGTCGCACCGTGGGTCGATCGAAACCATATGATTGATCGTCCCTTGGAACGAATTTCGCTGGAAGGTCAAACGTTCGCGAATTGCATCAAAGACACTATTCAAAGAGAATTTTGTCGTCCGAATAGTACACAGCAGGCCTTGACTGCGCTACTCAGCCAATCGCAAAAACCGCAATCTTCGGAGGAAAAGCAACGAGTAAAATCCGGAACGAGCGAAAAACGTGTCTGTATATAGAACGTGCAAGGAAAAATTTATGGTGGCAATAACTTGCGAGCACGTTGTATCACTGGTTGCATAGCACGCACCTTTTGTTAAAGGGACGAACTCTCACGGCTACCTTCACTGAAGCCATGGCTATAAGGAACGCATGGACTTTGTCGAGAGATGTGTTGTTGTTGTTGGTGTGCCGCGGTCTATCTTTCGTCACGTTTTCTTCTCCTTGGCTCGCGTTACGCGGACACGATGTATCTCGCGGCACTGCGTGGACAAGACATCGTCGACGGGCCCCGCCGTGCTGCGAAACGTCGTCGTCGTCGGCCCTCGCGCACAACAGACATCATCCTCAACACAGCCTCGACAGACGGACGACTGGCTGGCAGGCCGCTGTCCGAGGAAAAAAATTGCGTCCTTGCGCATGCGCGTGTACTTTGGGGGATCCCTAATTTCAAGCGATCGCCGCACGTTTGTGACCGCGCGGATGGAGGCGCACAGATGGGAACGCGAACATTGCAGAAAATAAAAAAGAAAAAAAAAGAAAAAATAGAATAGAAGAAGAAGCGAAGGAAACGTAAGAGAAAAGAGATAGAAGGGGAGAGAGAGAATGGCACGAAGAAAGACGAAGTGAATCGGAATACGAAACTGTAGAAAAAGAAAGGGAGACGGTCGAACAGGTTTTGTGTTCCCCTTCTACGGAATGTGACGTCAGAGTACTGGGGATCGGTATGGTAGAAACCGGTGGTGGAGAGTGAACGGAGAAGGCGAACCACCCACGCGACAAACCGAGACGTGAGCTAAATCAAACGCTGTTTTGCGGTTTCTGCGAGCGTGTAACAGCGGTTGTACCAAGAATTCATGTCGTTTTGTTATCCAGCTGGAGATTACGCGTCGTCGGTGGGCACGGATCCAGGACAAGAGTAGGATACCGTAGGCACCTGCCCACGATCGTAAATAGAAAATATGTCATAGGCGGCGCTGGTGTTCTTCGGAAGTGTGCTCCAATATGTACGCAGCAGTGCCGCGATAACTGGCCGGAATCTTGTCTCGTTAATTGACCGTTATTATCCCCACCCAGTTCTTTAAGCTATCCAAGTAGCTCTGTTATGCATTTACGTACATACATAGCTTTGTGTACCGAACATGTTTGTTTTCAGATGCATTGTTACTGTGGATATATTTTCTTTCTGACGAAAACACGATCACGTTAAAACAATCAAATAGTTTTAATCTTAGTCAACCAGTCTCAATGTATCTCATTTGTCAGAGTACGCGCGTACACTCTAATCAAGTGGTGACTTTAGAATCTCTAAACTTTATGTTAATCAATTCTTTTTTCCATTGAATTTTTCATTCTTATTTCGAGCTGGATAAAAAGATTTAATATATCTACAATCTTGTTTGCAGACATTAGAATACTTTAGATCAACAGTTCAAATATTTATGCATATTGAAAAATTTACGATTCAAAGATCTATGAATCTTGCAGCGGGGATATTGATGGTCAATTAACGGAACAAAATCCGGGCCAATTAAATTGTACGCACATTGCAGGTTAACGAACCTTTCGAAACTTTGGCACAATATCATAAAGGAAAATCATGGAGTATATCGTGTTATATTTCCGAGGGAGTGAGAGAGAGGTCTTATCGCATGTTGATGCAGTGTCGATTTAACTACCTGTCTGAAAACGGGTTCGGCAAGGTATAATTTGTCTCGCAATCTGTAACCGTCACCAGTATAAACAAATTTTCTTCTCTCTTTCCTGTCATGCATTATTCATTCACGGCTCTAAATTTGGAGCCTGTTGCATTTCCAAATGCATTTACGTAGCAGATCATTGATAGATCTCCGTGGACACGCGTAAGCAAACATAACTCGGTTCGTTGTTAATGACACGAGCGTGTCTATAAATACTATTTTATTTCTAGACGATGCGCGCGATATTGAAATAATATTTTATTGAACGAATAACGTAGAGAATGAATAACGTTATTATTTTTTATTACCTAGATTTTTTTAAACAATAAATTTACTATATAATTTCTTTAGAATAAATTTTTATGGCCCAACTTGTCGTGTCATTGCTTTTTAGAGTATGTTAAAAGTCGTGATTGATGATTAAGTTCGTATTAAGGAAAGGACACTCGAATTCTGCTGCGGTAATTATAAAACCGGCACTTAATATCAAGAACCGCGGCCTGATCATAAAACGGGAGCCTTGAAACGACAAGTTATATGATATGTTCTGTGCATAATGATTCATAGCCGATTCGACTGACGTAATCGCATCTACGTACTACGGGACTACTGACTGCTACAGAAAAACGTGTCGATCCTCTCATACTGTTTAGGCAAACACTATTCCAGTGGAGCCAAATATGGTGATGTATGGTCGTCACTTGTCCATTCTTGCTCGCCTCGTGTCATTGTTATTCAAACAACTCGATTACATTTAAGAATGACAAAAAATATATGTAGATAAATTGAGAACAATATGCCGATAAATTTACCGTTATTCTGGACGTCTAATAAAACTAATGAAAATCGTTACGACAATATTCTATAATCTTTCAATATATTCATGCACATTGCAATTAATTCTAATTTATCGTTTTATTAAACGTTCTTTTATTAATTGATTCTTCTGAAAAATTATTTTGATAATATAAAATATTTTGTCAGTTAAAAAGATAAATTTTTTTGTTGTAAATAAAAGAACAATGTAACATTCTCGCTGCTCAGTATCCAATCTAAAATTAAGACTTGGAGGAAAAGATTTTTTCTTGTTTTTTAAATTAGATAGTACATCTTCACTTCCATTTAGTAGAAAATTTAGCAGAATTAAACACGTAATAATTATTAAAGGTGGTCTCACTAAATTTATTATCTAATGGTTACAAACTGGTTACAAATTTTATTATAGTCATGACAAGATATATACAATGCTAGTGACAAAATGTTTCGTGTAACACACATAATATATTATATATATATTAGCACAAACAAAATAGTATGAAAATTGTAAACAAAAGCATCATCTTTAATTCTATTGTGATTCAAATTAAATTGGCGCGCAAAAGCATTAATATCATGTACGGTATGTGATTGGTTTATTGTTAGAAATATTTTGATTCGATACTTTGCTTTTCCATTAAATTAGCCGAATTCTATTGGTTCACGCTCGAGCTCCCCACCCTATCGTATTATTTCGCGACGCGAATCTATGCGCGGGGGTTAGTTTAGTGTGAAAGATGTGAACATGTATCGTTTTGCGTGGTGTTTAATAATTGCGCAATGTTTTCATCGTTATCCTTTCGTCTTCACGGTATTAACATTTTTATATATGTTTCTATGCAATAATTTATCAAATACTACTATAACTGATCAGTAAATTATCTTTTTGTCTTTGATTGTCTTTTCTTGTTGTCACATTTACTGATAGTTCATATGAATTTTTGAAACGGCATTCACCTTGATTATCGTTTCATTTTCTTTTATTTCTTTTATTTATCTAAAAGTTCTGGTGTTCTTTTGTACAGATTGTTGGTTGATTGTGAAGAAAACTTCAAAATAGTTAGGGAGATACCATGGTGATTCGACAACTTTTCATGGAGATACATTAAGATTTAATTTATTTTAATGAAGGTAAGCATGTTTATACATCTGTTTTTTCTTTTTATTGGACAATTAATAATATTTATCGTATTAATTGTTTTCGGAAAGAGACGTTGTAACGGTCAGGTTTGAACAGGTTCTGCGCATCGTGTCGTTTGAATATTGCGCAGCTTCGATTTTAGTACTAATACTGCGCGCCATATTTGATTTGTAGAAAGCATATTTAAAACTCTAATAATAAACATTCAGATTTACATATTGTTTAATATGTTAATTATATATTTTATAGTTTTTATTAACATAATATTTCTTTATTTTTCATAAATTAATAATAATTAACTGGTATGTTTTTAAAAATCATATTTCTGGTGCATTTACTACTTGATCAATTTCGATCGTTTTATTTGATGTAGTACCCCAATTCCCCGTTATTTAAGCATAGAGTGCGTTAAAAACCACTGATCGTCATTTCAGACCATGGGATACGAAATCTCATAAAATGCTTGGTCTATTCATATATATCTCGCCTGTGGTATAATTCTCTATGGGATTTCATTCTTTTTTAAGCATCATTTATTCTACATTTGCATGTCAATGACCAATTAAACAATATCGATAAAAATGTGAAATATTGTCTTGTATATTATTATAATTGTAACTAAAGGTTTAATTAAATTTCTGCTGTGAAATTTAAGTTTATCTTGCCTCAATCGTGTCGGAAAAGTAGAATATGCATTCTGAATTCCTTCGTTACAAATTTTGAACATGTGCTGTCACATGTGGCTCTCCTCTGAACTAATGTTCACGATATGGCCGATAACACAAAGGAGTGACGTTCGATCGTCAAAGCAGAGCAGGAGGGGAGATTAAAGACGCAGCATGGTGGCGCTGCTAGTCAGGGTTAGTTCATTTGAAAAACGAAGCCGAGGCATCAGTCGGGTGGCAACTGTCGGCATGTGCGTGGTTCTTCGTGTCCGTTTAGCCGCGTTTTAAATCGCACACAGAACACCAATTGTATGTACACCCTAGCAGTACATGAACGAACGGCAGACAGTTCGCGAACATGTGATTTTGACAGAGAACACGGTTCGTCGACGCTCGTTACCGCGTGCGTGAAAAGTGGTTTTCCTTGCCGGATACATCGTTACCCTGTAGCAACAGCCTCATTCTAGGGGGTGGAGAATAATGTTCTGAGCCGTGAGCCACGCACATCATGGTTGCTAAGCACTTCACGCAGGGTAAGTTTCCCAACTGTTCAGTTCCTTTTATCCAGATGTTTTCTTTCGAGTATATAACTACGGTTTTTTGTGAATTTTCGTCAATCTGATGAAACGGGATAATACAGGTTTCAAAGTCGTTGCGTACTCTAGAGGTGAAAAATGTGCACACGTAATGTCCATGGTGCACCAATACAGTGCATGGTGGGTGGTGCAACTCTATAATAGCAATGATAATAATAATAGGAGCAGTGGTATACGTATTATACGACAGATCAACGAAATCGAAGGAAATCGGGAATTACAATTTTCACAATGAATTTTACATAAAAAATTCAGTGAATTTACATACAAAAAATCAACAGAAATCCGATATTTTGACAATGGGACAGCGGTTTTCATTTCATTTCATATTTAAAATATAAACAGATGTCGAAAGATTCTTCTTCTATTCAAATGAATTTTGTTAAACTACACATGATATAATGTTTGAATAAAAATCATTTAAATTAAGCAACGATATACGCGTAAATATATTTCTCCACATGAACGAAGGTATAGATATATCTATACACTAGCAAAGGGCGGGTTGAGTCGCTAGTCTGTTATTTATGGTACTTTCATGGTTTGCGACATGGTTCAGTGACATTTTTATGCAACTAAAAATAATTCAGCATCGTGTTGTCCTCTTTGCTTTTCAAGAAGCGTTCAGTGAGAGCAAGATCCCCATAATTTATTATTTTAAATTAGTTTTAGGAAATAAAATTCCACGTAGAAAATTTTTATGTTTTTGTATAAAATATGCATGAGTACGTAGCCGGTAGATGCGAGGCTCGAAGATAGTTTATAGTTGGATCACGTTTTTAAGTAAAACTCGTCAGCCTGGGTGGAGTAGCATTGACCGATTGTTCTGGGGGATAAGCTGAAGCTTGCGTGAGCCCGATGTCAAGTTCGTGGTGGCTTTTAAACCGTACACATTCGATGTCCCATCGATCGACGCACGGCGTAATCATACTCGCGCGTGCCCTTTTGAACACGCGTGTTTTTTTACGTGAAATCGAGGGGAATGAAAGCACAGAGGAAAAAAATGTTGTGGTTGAACACCCTCCCGCACGTTTCCCAAGATGGTCGACCATAACGCGTTTTTACTGTCATAACTTTATTATAGTTGTCAATACAATCAATTGTGCATATTTACTTTCACTTCAGTTTCTTTCGTATAAATTGGCCGGTTCCACTGTTATGTTGTTCGATTATCGATTAAATAATTTCCTAAATTTTTACATTTAATTGTTTTATGCAACATAATCTACAAAAGTATGCAAAATTGCAATATTTCCTCAGTTTTAAGTATATACAAAACAGATAATAAATTTATTACTTCTCGATAATTTCTATCCAGTGATATCGTACCGACGAGTGTAGAAAGAAAGCGACGAATTGTTGTGTACGGTTCGGTCACTCGTTATGGTCCGCGAAACAGTTGCCAGCGCAAGGGGTTAAACGAAGTGAAAGGAGGGTTAGTTTTTTTTTTTTTGTTATTTTTCTGTTCTTCGCGGCTGGTAACCGATTTGTACCGGTATTCCATAACCCCTTTAATTTGCAATGCGACATCTGGTGGCTCCTTGGCACGCGATAATCTTTGATATAATTGCGGGTTACCTTTAACATCAGCTCGTCACGCACGATAGGTGTAAATGTCGTTAGTAATTTTTCACGGAGGCTCGATCAACGAAGAAATTCCATGGTATGCGATGATTCTTCCGCTCCGAATCCGTCAACCCTTCCTTCATCTATGTATATCTATATATACATATATATTGACATATATATATATATACACCTGCAGTGCAGTGATACGTCCAGGGATTTCCATCTTCTACATCGCTTCTTTTGAATTCCTCTACCATGCAGGTCGATAAAGAGTGCACGTTCCTCTCTGCACACTTTCGAATCTGCATATTCGCATTTTCTTTCTTTCTTTTTCTTTTTTTTTTCTGGAAATCGAGTCTAATTCAAATCGTCAATTTTTAAAATTTTTCATCAGTCACTCGGAGAGAGTAATAATACTCGGTAAAGATAAATATTGTTTCTTTATCCAAATACCTAGAACAAAGAAACGCTTCTCTCGAACGGAAAGAAATATCACCCGGAGTCGTCGAAAGGTCGTAAAAATGTTTCACACAAAAACAACGTTTTTTTCGTGTGTCACACGATCCAGTTCTTCGCCGAGCAATACAATCTCGCCGTTCGGGCAAACACAATCAGCATTCACGGCGGTTTCATGTGTACAATATATGTGTGTATTAGCGAGGGCCACGGAGTTATCATGTCGCGTATATGATAAAACCACTTATAGTGCGAACGCACGTGTGGTGTACATGTATTTCCGATCCGAGGGTACAATGCCTCCAGTGACTCGAGGCCCAGAGAAATTAATACTACTGTGTTACACAACTTGCCCGTTTCTTCGTGGATTCGTTTCAGTTTGTTTCGTTTGTCGTCTATCTTTTTTATCGATAAAAAAAAAAAAATACAAAGCAAATTTTTAAGAATCAAACATACTTTTAAGAATTTAATTTAGTTTAAAAATAGTTTGAACATAATTGAAACGTTAATTGCAAATCAAGTCACGAGGTTACGCAATTTAGTCTGGCCTGCGTCGTTAGATAACGAGTGGAAAAAAGGTTCCTTTATCGGATGATATCAGTGAGAGTTGAAATACGTTTTTTTTCTTTCTTTTTTTAGCAATCTAAAGTTACGGTATGAAAAACTCGCGAGAAACGAAATAAAAGCACTCTTGTTTTTTTTTTTTTCTACGAGCATTGGAAGCCGCAGTACGACTAATTGGATGATGGCATTTGCTTTGTACGCGAGTCGCATTTTTATTAGGATACTCCTCTCTCGTTCAAGCGTGCATTTCACCGAAATAGCCTGTCTGAAAATAGAATGATAATTCATCATCTATCTTTTCTCAACCATATTCTGTTTAATTTCACTTCGTTAACAGTGTTAACATTTGTACATTTTCACCAATCTCTTGCAATTTTTCCGGAACAGAAATAAAATTCAGGACACTCGCCTACAAGGAAAGTGAGTTTCTCACTAAATCGTAAACGCGTAATCGATTGCCACGAGTTGTTACTCGATGTTAGAAGGCAAGTAGGTTAATTGACCACAGGATCATTTGATTACGAATCCGCAGATAAATGCATGCTTCCAAGAACATATGTAAATCAAATTCAATTTGTCCAGGCGTTTCACGCGTGTCAGTCAAATTTCGAGAGAAAAAGTTTCTTTGAAACCCGATTTATATCGCGGCTTAAATATGTAGCGCGTTTGAGAAACGTTTCCTATAGTTGTACGCAGGTATGTAGTATTATATCGTGGACATCTGTGTGAGTCACAGTCGCATCCTGGTAAAAGCAGGTTTCCTCGGAATTTCGTGCTCGTCCAATGAATCACTGGACATGAAACGTCAAAAAACGTAATATGTTTCACTCGACGAACGTAAAAAATCGCGCGCTTCTCAGATTTTATTGGCTATTACTATCGAAACGAGATTCATTCGTTGAACGTGTGCGAATTATTATTTAAGCAGCTCTTCGACGTTTCGCATCTGTGGAAAAGAAGGAAATTGTGGACATGTCGTTTTATGGACCTACGTGTAACGTAGTATTATAATGTTTACTTAAAAGTATTATAATGTAAAACTTATTAAGGGAGCACTTGTTTCTGAAGCGATAATGAGACGGAGTCTAGGGTAGAGGAGATTTGTTTTAATTATTAAATATAACATCGAGAACCATATTTTGAATATTTTGGATATTTTCGTGCGTAAAACTATGAATCTTCTAGTTTACTAATTTTTTAATTCTATGCTTTTCGATGAAGCCGATCCAAACCATTTGTTTTCGATCTTCCGCTTCGATTTTAACCAGTTGCGCTGGCAACTGATTGCGGACCATAACGAGTGACCGAAACGCGAACCAGTTACTGGCGCAAACAGGTCAAATCGATCGAGATATCAAAATTATTTTGTACTTGTGCATTTCGTTTCGAAATCTCCACTTCATTTCACTATTTTTTTTTTTTTTTTTCAAACATTTCTTAGCGATTTCTTGCACTGATTTCTATTGTATTCTTTTCTATCGTACTGATACTTCTTCGACTGTCCTTTCGTCTCCTTCTACTTTCTTTTCCTTCATCGACGTCATGCTCTTTGGAATGTTCCTGTTCTAGACCAAGTTAATGGCCGTTTAAGCTTTCTCCACGTCACGAAATTCACTTTTCGACTAATGAGAATTACGTGTCACAGGGGCGTCAGAATTTTAGAGATACTCAGGCATGGCCAGAAAAAGAAAAAAATTAGAAACCACTATATATCGATCAAGAGTATGAGAAAACACACACACACACACACACACACACACGTACCTGCGTACATTTAGTAGAATACCTAAGTGTTTTTCGACCGAGTTAACAAACACGCGGACGTTTTGTATATGATAATGCAGCGAGTTAATTATTTCCTCTCGTTGTTACGTGCCGTTGACCTCCCTGAGAACTCTTTGAGGACTCCGCTGTCGTTGCACGAAAGCTTCGGGCCTCGATCGAGACAGCGTGAAGTTTTCTTGAGAAGGTGCCGTACCGTAAAAAGAGAGACACACCGTACGTATACGCAGCGGGAAAGGACAAACGAAGGAACAAAAGCGGGAGAAAATTAAATAAGCCTCGTCGGCTCCTAGGGAGAAACGTAAATATGTGATGAAGGGAACCTGCAATTATCGAACGATTTCGATCGTTGTTAATTGAATAAAAACGGAGGAACGGAGGTTTGGCGATGTTGAAGCTGGTTAAAATCGTTCTGCATTGCCGCGTAACAACGAAGCGATTTTGTCTTGTCCGATTTTTATTGCGCTCTCGTTCGAATTTTTATGCACACGCGTAAAATCGTTGGCGATACTTGTACACGCGACAGCGGTTGTATAATACGTGTTTCATCGTATATTCATACCTCTGTGCGGGAAGAATGATCCTTCGAAATCAGAATTTAACTTGAAAGAAAGGCTTTCTGAGAATCTGTGGTCTCGTCCTGGTTTTGCCCATTCTACTTTCCCTGGAATTTCTTTCGAATTTTATGAATCGAAGATACAGAATAAGGAGAATAAAGTTTTCGTGGCTTTTGCATTTCATTCGTTGTTCGATCCGAACGAGAGGCAGATGAATAATCACGCTAGAGTGATAAATATGCCGCCACCCTCTTCGTGCTCTTCCCTTCGCGTTAGAATATGTGCCAGCTGCGCGTTCGTTGCTTCTCCCTTTCCCTTCAATTACGTTCACGTTGGCTCACTGCAATCACAATGGATATTAGATCGATCTTTGCCTCCTCGTAGTGACATCCATCAACGTGAATTTCAATCTCATTCCTATGCACGACTGTCGCGTTATTGAGTTACCCTGTAGAATATTTTCAAGTTTAATTACATTTTTGGATCTACTTTTTTTACGTGTTAGAAGATAGAGTCGGAGATCTTTGTATATAATATAACTGCAGAACATAGTGGCAACTGTATATCTGCAAACGTGTATGTGACAAACGAAGAAGCGTCAATAAATGCATCTTTTTACTGCATCTTTGAGATAACAATAACATTCTGCTGAAAAATAAATAGATCTTAGTCATGGAATATGAAGATTATAAATAATAAAATTCTAAAAATTTGTTCTGAAAAACAAATAGAAGATTTTGGTCATGGAACATAAATAATAAAATAATAAAATTCTGCCAGAAAACAAATAGAATATAAATAATAAAATTCTGTCAGAAAACAAATAGAAGATTTTAGTCACAGAAGATGAGAATTATAAATAATAAAATTTTGGTAAAAAGACAAATGGAAAATTTCGTCTTGGAAGATGGATATTATAAATAATAAAATTCTGCTGGAAAGACAAAAGATTTTACCATAGATGATGGATATTATAAATAATAAAAATTCGATAAGAAAGACAAATAAAAGATTTCGTCACGGAAGAGATGAAGATTACAAATAATAAAATTCTGCTAAAACAAACAAAAGAAACAAAAGATTTCGCCATTTCTTAGAAGATGGAGAAGATCTCCATCGTTGATAACGATTAAATCGTTCACGGTAATTACGATACTAGCGTCGACTACGAATACGACGTGGTTTTTTTAAATGACCGTCGAGAAAATTCATTAATCTTGGCACCTGCCCAAGGGTTCTGAGATATTATCGCGGCCGCGTGTTTCGCCTAAATCACTGACAGAGTCTCGGCCAACTGATCCAGCCGAATGACACGCGATCGAGTGACAATCGTGCGTACAATCTACGAGGTCGGTCGCGTATGTATGAATCGTTTCTGTCTAAATACAGGGTGGTCCACGTAACTTGTACACCACTCCATTACTTCCAACTATGAAAGAAAACCTACGTATAAATAAATTAATACGAGTAAATAAATTTCACTTTGTTTCTTGAAAAATTCCATTCACGTTTATGGCGATTCAAGCCTGCTGGAGGCTTCTCTGGCGCCCTTGCGAAAATTCTCAAGAAATAAAGTGAAATTACTCGTTAGCTATTAGGTTGATTAGGTTAATACTTTTTTTACTCAGAATTCGATATTTTTCCATATTTTGATATAATAAAAAAACATAGTATTCCATTTGAAAAAAATAAAGTTGACCTTCAAATCTTCGAAACGCCTCTTATAAAAAACATAAATGCACTACATAGTACAAATTTACTATAATTCACTATAATTTATATCAATTTATATTTACTATTATATTAATTTATATTTATATTTATTATTATATTAATTTATATTTATATTTACTATTATATTAATTTATATTTATACTTACATTTACTATTATATTAATTTATATTTATATTTATTATAATTTATATTAATAATTATAAGGTAAATTTACCATGCAACTTTAAACCATGCAACTTTTGTACACGAAATTTTTTCTGCAACGCATAGTTTGGAGGTTATGGTAGGTGCACAAGCGTGGACCACCCTGTATATAGTACTACAGGCAGGACCTTCGTCGGCTCCGGGAAACGGATGGCAGTTCCGATAAGGTATCGCCGCTATCAAAGCGGTCGACGAAGTGAAGATATAGGAAACCGAAAGAGAACCGGCCGATTTGTTTCATAGAAACGGGAAATGAACGGGACGAACGTTAAGTCCAAGTAAAAGTCCCACCCGCGTGCTGCGGAAAGTTGAAGACTCTTTTGCAATGATCCTCGAGTTGGCGCGAGAGTCGTACGAGTTGAAGCGATACTACTTCTTTCTTGCAAACACGGCTTAATCTCGGAAATCTGGTCGCATTATGCAGAGGGATTACCTTTCTGTATATACCCCGTGTCACAAAGATTCTCACGTTTTCTTTTCTTTTACACTTTGTTGCTCTTGCATTCTATTAACGTAGGGCTATTAATTGTTCATAATCTTTTATTTTATATCTAGTATTTTCTTGGAACTTACTATAGTTTATATTTTAATATTAATTAATTTTAACATTTATATTAATATTATTAACTTAATTTAATTTATAATTTATATTTTGATGGAATTTATTTAACTCTCGCATTTGGCTTGATATTGGCATATTTTCAAAAGCATAATTTTATATTTAATATAAAATATTTGATGTAAATATTTATGTTTAATAGTTTAAAAAAGTTTTTTTTATTTGAAATGTTTAAGAATATTTTTAATTTTCTTTGATCTTATCATCATCGATTAACCGTTTGCCTTCGAAAACTTTTTTTTTTCGTATGTATCATCTACCCAAAATTTATATTCACGAAGCATCATCAATTCAAATAAAATGACACGTAGCATTGGAAATAATCATTGAAATGGTATTTAATTTTGGCGAAATTTTGTTGATTATAATATCTTTGTAACACGTGATATTTAAATTTAAAGCAATCATCGACTTTATTCGGGTTTGTTAGAACAGGTATAACATAGTTTTAAGTTCTGGGAAAAATAATATCGTCCGCCATCTTTTGAACTTTCGTAAGAGGCAATAAGAAGTCCAATTTATGTGAAACGAGCGTCAATTGACTCAGGACTCTACTGTCTTCAGAAATTTTCTCTTTTGAAATTCTTTTGCCCTTACGTCGTTGTTATAGCTTTCACTCTAGGCTAGTCATAATACTATCATACATCGCATCGTACAAATGTATACGCTCGTTGCAATTATCAGCAAATGATAAAACAGTGAAAGTCCGAGCTGTTGGCTAGATTTAAGTACGATGTCTCCTCCAAGTGCAAAGAGTTCAAGATAGGATTGTTCATTAGGACTTGATCATTGCCCAAATAACAAAGGGATGAAGAAATCGTGACACGACATCTCCGTGATTGCGAGGTATCAAATTTTGCGATCAAGTTAGCGAGGAGTCGCATGACGTACGACCTTGGGGAAGTAGGACCATGGCAGCTGACATGCAGGTGCAACATGTTCGCAGGTGCATACCTGCTGCTGCTGCTGCTGTTGCTGTGGCTGTAGCTGTTGCTGTTGCTGTGGCACCTGCATACCACACGAAGCACGTGGCTAGTGATGATTGAAGATGATATTTTGACGGACCAAATTTTTCTTCCTCTTTTTTCTCCATTTTCTTTCACCTCCATTGCGCTGGCAACTGATTGCGGATCATAACGAGTGACCAAATCGTAAACAATAAATTCCTCGCTTTCTTTTCGAACTCGGTGTGACATCACTGGATAGAAACTATTGAAAAGTAATAAATTTTTTATTTGTTTTGCCTGGGTTATACTTGAAAATATTGCAATTTTGCGACGAGAAAATTTTCGACGCCTGTGGCGCAAGAGGTTAATGCTACTTTAACCACTTGCGCTGGCAACTGATTGCGGACCATAACGAGTGACCAAACCGTACAATAAATTTTTCGCTTTCTTTTCGAACCCGTCGGTATGACATCACTGAATAGAAATTATTATAGAGAAGTAATAAATTTATTATTTATTTTACCTGGGTTATACGTAAATATACTCAGAGCTGAGAAAATAATGCAATTTTGCGACGAGAAAATTTTCGACGCCTGTGGCGCAAGAGGTTAATGCTACTTTAACCACTTGCGCTGGCAACTGATTGCGGACCATAACGAGTGACCAAACCGTACAAAATAAATTCCTCGCTTTCTTTTCGAACTCGTCGGAGTGTGACATCATTGGATAGAAATTATTCTAGAGAAGTAATAAATTTATTATTTGTTTTGCCTGGGTTATATACTTAAATATACTTAAAGAAAATATTGCAATTCTGCGACAAGAAAATTTTCAACGTGCGTGGCACATCATTACAGCGCAGAAGATTAAATAATTTCGTGTAGAATTTGCAGTTAATATAATTTTAACAATGTTGTAAATAATATAGCGAATGTATTATTGCGATTCATTCTTTTCTCTCTTTCTGCTTCCTCTTTTGTAATTAACCGTCAGAAATTCGAAAGCTCTGTTTAAAATTGATAAAGAAAATATACTTAAATGGAATTTAATTCGTGGAGCAAATGATAGATAGTTGGGATTTTTTGTAGCGATAGTTTTTAAGAAAACTAAAACCACTTGCGCTGGCAACTGATTGCAGACCATAACGAGTGACCAAACTGTACACAGTAAATTCCTTGCTCTCTTTTCGAACTCGTCGGTGTGACATCACTGGATAAAAATTATTGAAAAGTAATACATTTATTATTTGTTTTGCCTGGATTATACTTAAATATACTTAGATCTAAGAAAATATTGCAATTTTGCGACAAGAAAATTTTCGACGTTCGTGACGCACGAAGTTAAGGCTTCTTTAATCACTTGCACTGGCAACTGATTGCGGACCATAACGAGTGACCAAACCGTACACAGTAAATTCGTCGCTCTCTTTTCGAACTCGGTCGGTGTGACATCACTGGATAAAAATTATTGAAAAGTAACAAATTTATTATTTGTTTTGCCTTGGGTTATGTACTTAAATATACTCAAAGCTGAGAAAATATTGCAATTTCAAAAGTAATACAACACTAACTCGTGGAAATTAAATCAATGAATCCAGATGGATTAACGATGCAGCGAATAGAGCAACGCGCACAAGCGTTATTCGATTATACTTGAATCGTCTCCACGTCTCTCTGTCGATAAATCGCAATGGGACGCAAAAAAAAA